>NC_091982.1:261555364-261680365 GCF_044704955.1 Pristiophorus japonicus | reverse complement strand
ACAGAGAGAGAGAGAGAGAGGGTGTGTACAGAGAGAGAGAGAGAGAGGTGTGTAGTAGAGAGAGGGAGAAGTGTGTACAGAGAGAGAGAGAGAGGGGTGTGTACAGAGAGAGAGAGGGGTGTGTATAGAGAGAGGGAGAAGTGTGTGTAGAGAGAGAGGTGTGTGTAGAGAGAGAGAGTGTGTAGAGAGAGAGAGGGGTGTGTACAGAGAGAGAGAGAGAGGTGTGTGTACAGAGAGAGAGAGAGAGGTGTGTGTACAGAGAGAGAGAGAGAGAGAGGTGTGTGTACAGAGAGAGAGAGAGAGGTGTGTGTACAGGAAGAGAGAGAGAGGTGTGTGTACAGAGAGAGAGAGAGAGAGAGAGGTGTGTGTACAGAGAGAGAGAGAGAGAGGTGTGTGTACAGAGAGAGAGAGAGAGGTGTGTGTACAGAGAGAGAGAGAGAGAGGTGTGTGTACAGAGAGAGAGAGAGAGAGGTGTGTGTACAGAGAGAGAGAGAGAGGGTGTGTGTACAGAGAGAGAGAGAGAGAGAGAGAGGTGTGTACAGAGAGAGGGAGAAGTGTGTACAGAGAGAGAGAGAGGGGTGTACAGAGAGAGAGAGGGGTGTGTACAGAGAGAGAGAGAGAGGGGGTGTGTATAGAGAGAGGGAGAAGTGTGTGTACAGAGAGAGGTGTGTGTACAGAGAGAGGTGAGTTAGAGAGAGAGAGAGAGAGGTGTGTACAGAGAGAGAGAGAGAGAGAGGTGTGTGTACAGAGAGAGAGAGAGAGTGTGTGTACAGAGAGAGAGAGAGGTGTGTGCACAGAGAGAGAGAGAGGTGTGTGCACAGAGAGAGAGAGAGAGTGTGTGTACAGAGGAGAGAGAGAGAGAGTGGTGTGTACAGAGAGACAGAGAGAGAGAGGGGTGTACAGAGAGAGAGAGGGTGTGTACAGAGAGAGAGAGGGGTGTGTACAGAGAGAGAGAGGGTGTGTACAGAGAGAGAGGGTGTGTGTACAGAGAGAGAGAGAGGTGTGTGTACAGACAGAGAGAGAGAGGGGGTGTGTACAGAGAGAGAGAGAGAGGGGTGTACAGAGAGGGGGTGTACAGAGAGAGAGGGGTGTGTACAGAGAGAGAGGGGTGTGTACAGAGAGAGAGAGAGAGAGGGGTGTACAGAGAGAGAGAGAGGGTGTACAGAGAGAGAGAGAGAGAGGGGTGTGTACAGAGAGAGAGGGGTGTGTATAGAGAGAGGGAGAAAGTGTGTACAGAGAGAGGTGTGTGTACAGAGAGAGAGAGGGGTGTGTGTACAGAGAGAGAGGGGTGTGTGTACAGAGAGAGAGGGGTGTGTGTACAGAGAGAGAGGGGTGTGTGTACAGAGAGAGAGGGGTGTGTGTACAGAGAGAGAGGGGTGTGTGTACAGAGAGAGAGGGGTGTGTGTACAGAGAGAGAGAGGGTGTACAGAGAGAGAGAGGGGTGTGTGTACAGAGAGAGAGAGAGAGGTGTGTACAGAGAGAGAGAGAGAGAGGGGTGTGTACAGAGAGAGAGAGAGAGAGGGGGGTGTACAGGAGAGAGAGAGGGTGTGTACAGAGAGAGAGAGAGGGGTGTGTACAGAGAGAGAGAGAGAGGGGTGTGTACAGAGAGAGAGAGAGAGGGGTGTGTACAGAGAGAGAGACAGGGTGTGTACAGAGAGAGAGAGAGAGGGGTGTGTACAGAGAGAGAGAGAGAGAGAGAGGGAGGAGAGTGTGACAGAAAAGAGAGAGGGTGTGTACAGAGAGAGAGAGAGAGGTGTGTGTACAGAGAGAGAGGTGTGTGTAGAGAGAGAGAGAGAGAGAGGTGTGTGTACAGAGAGAGAGAGAGAGAGAGGTGTGTGTACAGAGAGAGAGAGAGAGAGAGAGAGGTGTGTGCACAGAGAGAGAGAGAGAGGTGTGTGCACAGAGAGAGAGAGAGAGAGGTGTGTGTACAGAGAGAGAGAGAGAGGGGTGTGTACAGAGAGAGAGAGAGAGGTGTGTGTACAGACAGAGAGAGAGAGAGGGGTGTGTACAGAGAGAGAGAGAGAGAGAGAGTGGTGTGTACAGAGAGAGAGAGAGAGAGGGGGTGTACAGAGAGAGAGAGGGGTGTACAGAGAGAGAGAGGGGTGTTAAGAGAGAGAGAGGGGTGTACAGAGAGAGAGAGGGGTGTACAGAGAGAGAGAGGGGTGTACAGAGAGAGAGGGGTGTGTACAGAGAGAGAGAGGGGTGTGTACAGAGAGAGAGAGGTGTGTGTACAGAGAGAGAGAGAGAGGTGTGTGTACAGACAGAGAGAGAGAGAGGGGTGTGTACAGAGAGAGAGAGAGAGGGTGTACAGAGAGGGGTGTACAGAGAGAGACGGGTGTGTACAGAGAGAGAGGGGTGTGTACAGAGAGAGAGAGAGAGAGGGGTGTACAGAGAGAGAGAGAGGGGTGTACAGAGAGAGAGAGGGGTGTGTATAGAGAGAGGGAGAAGTGTGTACAGAGAGAGGTGTGTGTACAGAGAGAGAGAGAGGTGTGTGTACAGAGAGAGAGAGGGGGTGTGTACAGAGAGAGAGGGGTGTGTGTACAGAGAGAGAGGGGTGTGTGTACAGAGAGAGAGGGGTGTGTGTACAGAGAGAGAGAGGGGTGTACAGAGAGAGAGAGAGGGGTGTGTACAGAGAGAGAGAGAGAGAGAGAGAGAGGGGTGTGTACAGAGAGAGAGAGAGAGGGGTGTGTACAGAGAGAGAGGGGTGTGTACAGAGAGAGAGAGAGGGTGTGTACAGAGAGAGAGAGAGAGAGGTGTGTACAGAGAGAGAGAGAGAGGGTGTGTACAGAGAGAGAGACAGGGGTGTGTACAGAGAGAGAGAGAGAGGGGTGTGTACAGAGAGAGAGAGAGAGAGAGAGGGGTGTGTACAGAGAGAGAGAGAGTGTGTGTACAGAGAGAGGTGTGTGTGACAGAGAGAGAGGTGTGTGTACAGAGAGAGAGAGAGAGGTGTGTGTACAGAGAGAGAGAGAGAGTGTGTGTACAGAGAGAGAGAGGTGTGTGTACAGAGAGAGAGAGAGGGGTGTGTACAGAGAGAGAGAGAGAGGGTGTGTACAGAGAGAGAGAGTGTGTGTACAGAGAGAGAGAGAGAGAGAGGGGTGTACAGAGAGAGAGAGAGGGGTGTGTACAGAGAGAGGGAGAGAGGGGTGTGTACAGAGAGAGAGAGAGAGAGAGAGGGGTGTGTACAGAGAGAGAGAGGGGTGTACAGAGAGAGAGGGGTGTGTGTACAGAGAGAGGGGTGTACAGAGGGAGAGAGGGGTGTACAGAGAGAGAGAGGGTGTACAGAGAGAGAGAGGTGTGTACAGAGAGAGAGGGGTTGTGTACAGAGAGAGAGGGTGTGTGTACAGAGAGAGGGGTGTACAGAGAGAGAGAGGTGTGTGTACAGAGAGAGAGAGAGAGGTGTGTGTACAGAGAGAGAGAGAGAGGTGTGTGTACAGAGAGAGAGAGAGGTGTGTGTACAGAGAGAGAGAGAGAGGTGTGTGTACAGAGAGAGAGAGAGGTGTGTGTACAGAGAGAGAGAGAGGTGTGTGTACAGAGAGAGAGAGAGGTGTGTGTACAGAGAGAGAGGTGTGTGTACAGAGAGAGAGAGAGGTGTGTGTACAGAGAGAGAGAGAGGTGTGTGTACAGAGAGAGAGAGAGAGGTGTGTGTACAGAGAGAGAGAGGTGTGTGTACAGAGAGAGAGAGGTGTGTGTACAGAGAGAGAAGAGGTGTGTGTACAGAGAGAGAGAGAGGTGTGTGTACAGAGAAGAGAGAGGTGTGTGTACAGAGAGAGAGAGAGTGTGTGTACAGAGAGAGAGAGAGGTGTGTGTACAGAGAGAGAGAGGTGTGTGTACAGAGAGAGAGAGAGGTGTGTGTACAGAGAGAGAGAGAGGTGTGTGTACAGAGAGAGAGAGAGGTGTGTGTACAGAGAGAGAGAGGTGTGTGTACAGAGAGAGAGAGGTGTGTGTACAGAGAGAGAGAGGTGTGTGTACAGAGAGAGAGAGAGGTGTGTGTACAGAGAGAGAGAGAGGTGTGTGTACAGAGAGAGAGAGAGGTGTGTGTACAGAAGAAGAGGGTGTGTGTACAGAGAGAGAGAGAGGTGTGTGTACAGAGAGAGAGAGAGGTGTGTGTACAGAGAGAGAGAGTGTGTGTACAGAGAGAGAGAGAGTGTGTGTACAGAGAGAGAGAGAGGTGTGTGTACAGAGAGAGAGAGAGGTGTGTGTACAGAGAGAGAGAGAGGTGTGTGTACAGAGAGAGAGAGAGGTGTGTGTACAGAGAGAGAGAGAGGTGTGTGTACAGAGAGAGAGAGAGGTGTGTGTACAGAGAGAGAGAGAGGTGTGTGTACAGAGAGAGAGAGAGGTGTGTGTACAGAGAGAGAGAGGTGTGTGTACAGAGAGAGAGAGAGGTGTGTGTACAGAGAGAGAGAGAGAGGTGTGTGTACAGAGAGAGAGAGAGGTGTGTGTACAGAGAGAGAGAGAGGTGTGTGTACAGAGAGAGAGAGGTGTGTGTACAGAGAGAGAGAGAGGTGTGTGTACAGAGAGAGAGAGAGGTGTGTGTACAGAGAGAGAGAGAGGTGTGTGTACGAGAGAGTGTGTGTACAGAGAGAGAGAGAGGTGTGTGTACAGAGAGAGAGAGAGGTGTGTGTACAGAGAGAGAGAGAGGTGTGTGTACAGAGAGAGAGAGAGGTGTGTGTACAGAGAGAGAGAGAGAGGTGTGTGTACAGAGAGAGAGAGAGGTGTGTGACAGAGAGAGAGAGAGGTGTGTGTACAGAGAGAGAGAGAGGTGTGTGTACAGAGAGAGAGAGAGGTGTGTGTACAGAGAGAAGAGAGAGAGAGAGGTGTGTGTACAGAGAGAGAGAGAGAGGTGTGTGTACAGAGAGAGAGAGAGAGAGAGAGGTGTGTGTACAGAGAGAGAGAGAGAGAGGGGTGTGTACAGAGAGAGAGAGAGTGTGTGTACAGAGAGAGAGAGGTGTGTGTACAGAGAGAGAGAGAGGTGTGTGTACAGAGAGAAAGAGAGAGGTGTGTGTACAGAGAGAAGAGAGAGAGGTGTGTGTACAGAGAGAGAGAGGAGGTGTGTGTACAGAGAGAGAGAGAGAGAGAGGTGTGTGTACAGAGAGAGAGAGAGAGAGAGGGGTGTGTACAGAGAGAGAGAGAGAGGTGTGTACACAGAGAGAGAGAGAGGAGGGTGTGTACAGAGAGAGAGAGAGAGGGGTGTGTACAGAGAGAGAGAGAGAGGTGTGTGTACAGTGTACAGAGAGAGAGAGAGAGGTGTGTGTACAGAGAGAGAGAGAGGTGTGTGTACAGAGAGAGAGAGAGAGAGAGGTGTGTGTACAGAGAGAGAGAGAGAGAGAGTGTGTGTACAGAGAGAGAGAGAGAGGTGTGTGTACAGAGAGAGAGAGAGAGAGAGGTGTGTACAGAGAGAGAGAGGAGAGGGGTGTGTACAGAGAGAGAGAGAGGGGTGTGTACAGAGAGAGAGATAGAGAGAGAGAGGTGTGTACAGAGAGAGAGAGAGGTGTGTACAGAGAGAGAGAGAGGGGTGTGTACAGAGAGAGAGAGGGGTGTGTACAGAGAGAGAGAGAGAGAGAGAGGGTGTGTACAGAGAGAGAGAGATAGGGGTGTGTACAGAGAGAGAGAGAGGGGTGTGTACAGAGAGAGAGAGAGGGGTGTGTACAGAGAGAGAGAGAGGGGTGTGTACAGAGAGAGAGAGAGAGGGGTGTGTACAGAGAGAGAGAGGGGGGTGTGTACAGAGAGAGAGAGAGGGGTGTGTACAGAGAGAGAGAGAGGGGTGTGTACAGAGAGAGAGAGAGGGGTGTGTACAGAGAGAGAGAGAGGGGTGTGTACAGAGAGAGAGAGAGGGGTGTGTACAGAGAGAGAGAGAGGGGTGTGTACAGAGAGAGAGAGAGGGGTGTGTACAGAGAGAGAGAGAGGGGTGTGTACAGAGAGAGAGAGAGGGGTGTGTACAGAGAGAGAGAGAGGGGTGTGTACAGAGAGAGAGAGAGGGGTGTGTACAGAGAGAGAGAGAGGGGTGTGTACAGAGAGAGAGAGAGGGGTGTGTACAGAGAGAGAGAGAGGGGTGTGTACAGAGAGAGAGAGAGGGGTGTGTACAGAGAGAGAGAGAGAGGGGTGTGTACAGAGAGAGAGAGAGGGGTGTGTACAGAGAGAGAGAGAGGGGTGTGTACAGAGAGAGAGAGAGGGGTGTGTACAGAGAGAGAGAGAGGGGTGTGTACAGAGAGAGAGAGAGGGGTGTGTACAGAGAGAGAGAGAGGGGTGTGTACAGAGAGAGAGAGAGGGGTGTGTACAGAGAGAGAGAGAGGGGTGTGTACAGAGAGAGAGAGAGAGGTGTGTGTGTGTACAGAGAGAGAGAGGTGTGTGTGTGTACAGAGAGAGAGAGGTGTGTGTGTGTACAGAGAGAGAGAGGTGTGTGTGTGTACAGAGAGAGAGAGAGGTGTGTGTGTGTACAGAGAGAGAGAGAGGTGTGTGCAGAAAGCCCTGTGGATGAGAGAGGTGTGTGCAGAGAGAGCCCTGTGAATGGGAAGGGGTGCACAGTGTGTGCAGAAAGCCATGTAGATGGGAGTGGTGTGCACAGTATGTGCAGAGAGCCATGTGGATGGGAGTGGCGTGCACAGTATGTGCAGAGAATCCCATAGATGGTGGGGGATGCACCATGTGTGCAGAGAACTCTGTAGATGGGAGGAGGAATGCACCGTGTGTGCAGAGAGCCCTGTACATGGGAGGGAGTGGGGTGGTGCATAGTGTGTTGAGAGAGCCCCACGGTTGGAGGAGAAGATGACAGACTGTGTGTGTGTATATACAGAAGGTGTTCTGTATTGATGTGTGCCACATACTTCTTTCCAACTTCTGTGCTATGTGATTCTATGATTCAGAGTTAATAAGTGGTTCCCACAATGAAGTCTAAAGATATGGTAAATGATTACAAGAGTTGAAATGTAGTTTTTGCTGTAATTTTAACAATCATCTGCCCAGTTTCCCAGAGTAGCAAAAGTTATTGTGCTGGTTTAGATACAGATGGGGCAAGAAAATACAGAGCTGTGTAGGTTGCCCACTGTTGTGTATTTCTGCCCTATTGGTGAGAATCAAAGTCCAGAGCTGTGGGATGACTTGTGCCAGCACTGCTTGTTCTAAGGTTCTTTAACTTGCAGGAAATTGAATTGAAGAATGTGTCGTTTAAGTACTCGCGATTAACCTGTCTCACAGGCTTTCCTTCCAATCACTTAGACAGAGTGTGGGGTCTAAGAGCAGAGGCAGCGTGTTAGTACAAGGGTTTTGCTTTGTGAACACTGTTTGCAAGTAAAATAGTTTAGTGAGAATTTGTCAGATCTTTAACAACCATAACTTCGCAAGTCATAATTGGATTTTTTTTAAATCTCAGAATGCTCCAAGAATAGAATGCATGTAATAATGAATAGGTAAGCATCAATTTAGGCTGTAGTAATAAAAGATGCACAATGCCTTTATTTTAAAAAAGGCAATCGAAATGAGTGGATAAACAAAACAGGCTGTTGGTTTGAATAACCTTTTCTTTGAATGGCCTTGTGTAACCAGAGAATAGTATATGTGTATTTCCACATGTAACAGTCTGAAATGAGCATCCTGAATAAAGCACCATTATTAGATCTCATTGTAACTGAATTTTAGAATGAGTTTTGTTTAATAACAAAGGAAATCCCAGAAACTAGTTTGTTTCGTTGTCCAAATATCCATAACATCTGGTTCCGAAACATTCTTATTTGTAATATCTATCTATCCAGCTAGGTCTTGTATTCTTTCTAAACTTGAAGGTGTCAGAGAACATTTAATAGGATCATAGAAACTTCGTGCAGAAGGTGGCCCATCATGACATTATTTCTATTAAAACTACACTCCCAAACATGATTAAACACAGTAACAGTACATTTTCTAGTGAAATTGTTTGCCCCTCATCTTAAGTTATGGCTTTTAAAAAATTTTGATTTGGTGTTCCCAGTATTCTAATCTGCCATTTATGGTCTTCCTGTGCTGATTTTCAGAAAGTTTGGGTGTTCAAGTTCAGTGTGGGTGCTTCATCTTGGAATTTCTACTGCCATTATTTCAGTGCTGCAAGTGGCCCTTCCTTATAACAACATTTAATTTTAAACATTTGCTGCCTTTCCAGCTGGCAGTCCTGTTTTAATTTTTATACTTTGGGTGGTTGTGCAATTTGATGAGAAACTATTCTCTAAACGTACTAACTGTACAACCAGCAAGACACAGTCTCCTGTGGCTGCGCAGTTGTCAAGGGGTATCCTTTGCCTCCTGTAACTAGCAAGAGTACAGAAAGCCTGAGGCAATGATATGGGCAACATCTGTTTTTGAAATTGGAAAGGGAGATTATGGGAACTGGGTGGTGGAGTGTGAGCAACATTGGAATTATCTCTGGAACCAGGGTTCGAATCCTGCCCGAACTGACGGGATGAAAGTCTCCTCTGTTTGCCAGCTATGGGTTCTACGTGAAATAAGTCTGGAGAGTCTCAATCCAGTTCCTAATGGGCACGGCCCGTCAGCACAAAACTACCTGTAATTTGGCACTAACTAGCAATCTGACTTGGAGAAGGAAATGGGTGTAGGGGGACAATGTCAGACTGGAGCAATAGGTGCTCTTCTTGGGTTGGGACAGAGTATAGGGAGCTTTATCCTGCATCTGGTTGTCCTATGCCTGACACTAGGTGCCTGAAATGGGAATATTCCCCACCACTAACAATCCTCACATTCAGATGAATCTTTAAACCGAGGCCCCCTCTGCCCTCTCGGGTGTACGTACAAGATGCCCTGTCACTATTCGAAGAAGAGCATGTCGGTCCTCCCCGGTGTCCTGGTCAATATGCATCCCTCAATAAACATCGCTAAAACTGATTATCTGGCCATTATCACATTGCTGTTTGTGGGAGTTTGCTGTGTGCAAACTGGCTGTGGTGTTTCCCTACATTACAACCGTGACTACACTTCAAAAGCTGTAAAGCACTTTTGGACGCCCTGAAAGGCGCTCATTGAGCAGAATTTTTCTTTTAAAGAAAGGATAAAAAATGATTAACTTGTTAGATAGTTCACAGTGCAATTTGCAGCGCAACTGTAGTTAATAACCTGGTACTTTGTCTCATTGTTTTTAAAAAAAAAACACTAGTCCATTTTGCCAAGTGGTACAACAGAGTAGCATATCTCCCTAAGCCAGCCCAACCATTTACTCGGGGAGTGGTGAGGACGTTGTAAGGGTAAACAACAATAACATGTCTTCCATGGAGGAATGGAGGAAAATTGAAGTGCGGGCCATTCGCTGCACCCTTTAAAGAACATAATTGACTGAAGCAGGTTGCGTGCCTGCTCTCTGGGATGGGGAACATTATGCATAATTGGGATGTAGTGGTAGGGAGGGAAATGGGCAAATGAGATTGGGGGAGTGGTTTACACTAAATTCACTTCCGAAATCTGAGACCAACCTGACATAGAAACACAGAAATTTACAGCGCAAAAGGAGACCATTTCGGCCCGTCGTGTCCGCGCCGGCCGACAGAGCCACACGGCCCTTGGTCAACAGCCCTAAAGGTTACATATAAACCTATGAACAATGACGGAAAGGCAAAGAGCAACCAGTCCGACTCTCTCAACTGCGACACCCCTTATGCTGAAACATTCCACACTCCACCCTGACAAGATTGTCCCTACAACATTAGGTGAATTTTTCAGTTTTCCAGATTAACCATCTGTGTGACTACTAATGCCAGTTTGCTTTAAAATTTTGTGCTGTGGGTCAAATTGCTAAGATTTGGCTTGTGATTATTCATTCATGTGGGATCCATGAAGCCAATTGAGTGAGGAGATCTTCACCTCTCCATTTGGGCTGAATTCCAACTCGGGATCCCAGATATAAAAAGGTCGCCACATCAACTGTCTCTTTCAAAAGAAAAAGTTTAACATCGCTATTCTCTTCTATTTAAGAAAGAATTGATATAAATATATTAAAATACTTTGTTTTCATGTTTTCTCGCAGCCAGTATGAAGGAGCACAGCAATGGCAAATGCTGCAAAAGATTCTTAAAGGCAAATCTGAGAGAGCAATTGAGGTCCCACCACAGCAAATGGAAGCGGCTGGAAGGCTCGTTGTGCTCCCAAAGACAGTTTTATTATCAGCAGAAGCAGCGTCTGTGGCTGTCAATCAGGAAAAAACGGGTCAGATCTGCATTAAGAAAGGCCCTTCGGGATTGTCAACAGTGCAGATCCGTGAAAAGCACCGAATGCTTGAAGGCGACTCGGAAGGAGAAGGCGTTGTTGACCTCGGGAATCAATGACACGCCAACTGAGGAAGCATGTGCACAAGCATCTTTGGCACCCCACGAGGAAGGAGAGTGTAAGGGGCATGAAATTTGTGAAGTTTGGAACAACAATGCTGTAGCCCCGGATTCCGACTGTACATCAACCATTTTATATTGTAAAGCAGTCTCAAAAAATCTAACTGATGCACCTGCAACGGTGACTTTGCACAAATCTCTGCGGAAGGAGAATAGTGGGCTTCAGGATAACATTATAAATCAGAAGCTATCAAACGGTTATAAAAAAATAGACTTCCGAGAGAGCAAAGGAGATTTTGTAGTCAGTAATTTGCCTCGCAAGGCAAAGCGGCAACTGAAAGGGCATAAAATCTGTCTGCTCTATAGGAAACCTTCTCTCTTCAGCTTCCGTTGTAGAATATTTAACAGTCAAAATAGGCGGAAAAAAATTACCTGTCAGAGGCAAGACAAGCTAAACCACCAGGCACAATCTGCAGATATTGTCTGTGCAAATCCGAAAAGGGCTGACCAATGTTTGGATAAAATGGCAAGTGGTATGTCCTCGCAACCACCTCCCAAAGGCGAAGAATCCAGCCAGAATGTGCAGTTTGCTTCAGATCAGAATAGTGGTACGTCAGAGACAATGAAGCAAGAGAAGAAATTGTGCCCGGCTAATTGCTGTGAAGCTTCATGTATGCCCCTTGATGAGAGGATGGACACTTCGCAAACGCAAGAGGCAACGCCTCATTTTGTTCCTCCAACTGAAAGACCTGTTGAGCTTAACAATCAAACAGTTGAGGAAAACTCTGAAGCAGTGGGCCCACTATCAAGCCCTCTTGGGTTGGATACTTCTTGTGCCAACCAGCTTGTGACCGTTGATGAGTGGCCCAAGGCGGACGGGACATCCCAGTTGTTTGCCATCTCGCAGGAAAGACTTTCGAAGCAAACCCCAGTCTGCGACGGGGAGATGCAGGTCATCAGTGCCGTAACGGACTCGAGTCCGGTATCATGTACACACACCAACACTTCTGTTAATGAATCCGACCAGTCGGTATGTTTGCAAAGTGGTGAGCCATGTCCTGTGCTTCAGCCACAGCTGCTGGACCACATTTACTATAGATCTGTCGAGGAACCTGTCGGGCATGCATCGGTGAGGACTGAACAGCCAGGTAGAAGTCAGGCCGAAAAGGGGAAGGAGAATGACTCTCGGACCTGTTCTGTTGCCAGTGAACAATTAATATCCTGTATTCATGGTACAGTTGCTGGTTTAAGAAAACCTTTTTTCTTTTTCTATTTCTTCCTAAGATTATAAGTGCCGCTTTTAAAAAAAAGATCAGTATAGAATTTAATCAGCAACCCAGGCTGTTGTACACTAATTGGCACAAAGATTCTGCAAATGAGATACAAGTGGAGTAAGAAGTGTGTGTCACTTTAAAAAAGAAAGTGCTCCCATAACCACCACTTTTTTTTTTAAAGAAATATATTGAAGGTACATTGTACATTTTGCCACCTTTTAAAAGGTTTTTAAAAAAAACTTTTTTTTAAGTGTTACTTGTTCGAGCCTGACCCTGCCGGTTCCACCTGGCTGCATTTGGCCGAGCTGTCAGGTGTAGGTGGTTAGCCTTGTATTTCTCATCTGCAGTCCCACAGGCATTTGGTAGAATGGGATTAGTCTGCGGCAGGGTAGGATTATCCTCAGTCCGCCAAAGCAGAAAATAGAGCCCTAAAATGTGAGCAGGAGTCGTGCTCTCATGGGGGTTGGGGTTTAAATATTTGGCAGATGGTTGGTAAGTCGCATATTGCAGTTCTGCCATCAGAAGCACCCATTAAGGGACTCCACTGCTTTGCTATCCTGTTTGTGTCTGTTTCTTTCAGCTTGTTTCTGACAAATGTTTGTTTACATGATGAATGTTGATGCACTGTGGGCTGGGAGGCAAGCTGAGGAGAGTTACTAAGCTTCACAGCATGATGGAGCTGCATTAATACTTTAGGTTCAACCTGGAAGCTTCAATGTAATTGTGACTGTTAAATGGGCTTCCTCGTCTCTTGGGTTCAGTACCTCCTTGGTGTCATTTCCTATGATGTTGTTTGCTCAAATATTTTTAAACGTGCGGAAGCCATCAGAAACAAAGGCTACTAAAGTTGATCATAATCCTTTGTGTTTCTGTAAAACAGTTAGCGATAATGACCGTTTTATTTTTAGCTGGTCTTCTAAAACTAATCTCCCCAATATCCATGGCAGTTACTACGATGTGTATTTTCTTGCTGTAAAGACACGGAACCTGAAATTTCTTGGGCTCCGGTACACTGGCAAAAGTGTGGCAGGATAGTACTTCTGACCGTTGGCCTTGACCCCCATCCAAAATCTTGCAGCTGGGCTCATTTACATAAGAGGGATGTGTGCTTACAGCATTTATGGTGCTCCCTGGATGTTTTTCAGAGCAGCATTTTGCTGCTCCGTGGCGGATAACGTACCATTCAGCCAAACATTGATTTTTAAAATTAAATGGCTACTTTACCAGTTGCTGCTCTCCTGCCAGTTGATTGCCCAATTTACACTGTAGTTCAGTAAATATGTTTTGGATGGGGCATACTTTTTGTTGTCCACAAGAAAGACGTCATTTCTGCCAGGGGGTGTGTCATCCTGCCAGTCTCACTTCTTTCAATGATGTTCGGACGGAAGGGCAAGAAATGTCCAACCTCCCCCCCCCAAATCAGAAAATCTGTTCATGGGGATAAAGTGGCAAAGTTGCAACAGAACAGATCAGGGCCCCAATACCGCCCTCCCATGCCCAGGAGTTTTAAGGCCAAGATGTTGAATCAGCTGCGATTAGTCACCTAATATTTTGACTTGAAGGCTTTTCCCCATTCTTGAACCTTGTGTCCTGACCGAAGGGTCCCATTGCCGAAGCGACCAACCAAAGCGGGGAAGTGGAGCTGAGTCCATGATCAGATCAGCCATGATCTTATTAAATGGTGGAGCAGGCTCGAAGGGCCGTATGGCCTACTCCTGCTCCTATTTCTTAGGTTCATGTGTGATCGTAGACCATTAGTGTCATCGAGACGGCAAGGGCTCGACAGCTAAGTCTGGCCCAGCATTCACACACATACACTTGGATGTTGATCAGGAGCAGAAAACCTGACTGCTGCTTTTTCACTTCCCTCCCCCGCCCCTATTGCCCCTTTCCTAAACCATGGTATTATGGTCCATTATACCCCCCCCCCCCCCCACAGGCGAACTGCGTCAATTGCAATTGAACCTTGACCTTCGTGGTCTGTGTAGCTGAGTTCCACGTTGGGTGAGCCCCTCGCCCATAATTTATAAATATGATGGGGTTTTAATGATGGAGTGTCACTGAAACTTTGCAGTTTGAACATAGAATGTTCTTTAAGCCTGCCTTGACAGCTTCCTGACTTGTTTGAATTAGTTCTGAGTGATTCCAAAGTATTCAGAATCTTGATGTGAGAAACAGGAGTAATATCTTTCGTTTAGCCAAATCACTGGGCTCAATTTTCCCCAAAGCTGTTCTTTGGCGTACTTGAAGAGTTACACCTGTTTTTTGGAGGGGCCAACTATGGCAAAAAAAATCAGCCAACTTTCACCGTTTGAATTGTTGTTTTTGGTGCTGCCTAGCCTGTCCTTCAGCTTTGGGGGTGGAGCCTAAGCTCTGCGCCAGGGTAACGAGGGACACACTGCGGACTGAGGCTGGAAAGTGAAACAGACAACACATTCTGGCCAGCCCACAGCAACCTGCACAAGCACCGTGCACATTGCAGCAGCTTACCAGCATTAAATTATTGAAGAGTTTATGCAAAAAAGTCTTTCTCCTCTCCCCCCCCCCCCCTCCTCCTTCTTCTCCCCCCCCCCCTCCTCCTCTTCTCCCCCTCCCCCCCTCCTCTTCCCCCTCCTCTTCCCCCCTCCCCCCCTCCTCTTCCCCCCTCCCCCTCCTCTTCCCCCCTCCCCCCTCCTCTTCCCCCCTCCCCCCTCCTCTTCCCCCCTCCCCCCTCCTCTTCCCCCCTCCCCCCTCCTCTTCCCCCCTCCCCCCTCCTCTTCCCCCTCCCCCCTCCTCTTCCCCCCTCCCCCCTCCCTCTTCCCCCTCCCCCCTCCTCTTCCCCCCTCCCCCCTCCTCTTCCCCCCTCCCCCCTCCTCTTCCCCCTCCCCCCTCCTCTTCCCCCCTCCCCCCTCCTCTTCCCCTCCCCCCTCCCCCCTCTTCCCCCCCTCCCCCCTCCTCTTCCCCCCTCCCCCCTCCTCTTCCCCCCTCCCCCCTCCTCTTCCCCCTCCCCTCCTCTTTCCCCCCTCCTCTTCCCCCCTCCCCCCTCCTCTTCCCCCCTCCCCCCTCCTCTTCCCCCCTCCCCCCTCCTCTTCCCCCCTCCCCCCCTCCTCTTCCCCCCTCCCCCCTCCTCTTCCCCCCTCCCCCCTCCCCCCTCCTCTTCCCCCTCCCCCCTCCTCTTCCCCCCTCCCCCCTCCTCTTCCCCCCTCCCCCCCTCCTCTTCCCCCCTCCCCCCCTCCTCTTCCCCCCTCCCCCCCTCCTCTTCCCCCCTCCCCCCTCCTCTTCCCCCCTCCCCCCTCCTCTTCCCCCCTCCCCCCTCCTCTTCCCCCTCCCCCCCTCCCCCCCCTCCTCTCCCCCCTCCCCCCTCCTCTTCCCCCCTCCCCCTCCTCTTCCCCCCCTCCCCCTCCTCTTCCCCCCTCCTCTTCCCCCCTCCTCTTCCCCCCCCTTCCCCCCTCCTCTTCCCCCCTCCCCTCTTCCCCCCTCCCCCCTCCTCTTCCCCCCTCCTCTTCCCCCCTCCCCTCTTCCCCCCTCCCCCCTCCTCTTCCCCCCTCCTCTTCCCCCTCCCCTCTTCCCCCTCCCCCCTCCTCTTCCCCCCTCCCCCCTCCTCTTCCCCCCTCCCCCCTCCCCCCTCCTCTTCCCCCCTCCCCCCTCCTCTTCCCCCCTCCCCCCTCCTCTTCCCCCCTCCCCCCTCCTCTTCCCCCCTCCCCCCTCCTCTTCCCCCCTCCCCCCTCCTCTTCCCCCCTCCCCCCTCCTCTTCCCCCCCTCCCCCCTCCTCTTCCCCCCTCCCCCCTCCTCTTCCCCCCTCCCCCCTCCTCTTCCCCCCTCCCCCCTCCTCTTCCCCCCTCCCCCCTCCCCCCTCCTCCCTCCCCCCTCCTCCCTCCCCCCTCCTCTTCCCCCCTCCCCCCTCCTCTTCCCCCCTCCCCCCTCCTCTTCCCCCCTCCCCCCTCCTCTTCCCCCCTCCCCCCTCCTCTTCCCCCCTCCCCCCCTCCTCTTCCCCCCTCCCCCCCTCCTCTTCCCTCCTCTTCCCCCCTCCCCCCTCCTCTTCCCCCCTCCTCTTCCCCCCTCCTCTTCCCCCCTCCTCTTCCCCCCTCCTCTTCCCCCCTCCTCTTCCCCCCTCCTCTTCCCCCCTCCTCTTCCCCCCTCCTCTTCCCCCCTCCCCTCTTCCCCCCTCCCCCCTCCTCTTCCCCCCTCCCCCCTCCTCTTCCCCCCTCCCCCCTCCTCTTCCCCCCTCCCCCCTCCTCTTCCCCCCTCCCCCCTCCTCTTCCCCCCTCCCCCCTCCTCTTCCCCCCTCCCCCCTCCTCTTCCCCCCCTCCCCCCTCCTCTTCCCCCCTCCCCCCTCCTCTTCCCCCCTCCCCCCTCCTCTTCCCCCCCTCCCCCCTCCTCTTCCCCCCTCCCCCCTCCTCTTCCCCCCTCCCCCCCCTCCTCTTCCCCCCTCCCCCTCCTCCTCTTCCCCCCCCCCCCCCGTCCTCTTCCTTCCTCCCCCCCCCAGTCCTCTTCTTTCCTCCCCCCCCCCCGTCCTCTTCTTTCCTCCCCCCCCCCCCGTCCTCTTCTCCCCCCCCCCATCTCGCTTTGCCTCTATTCGCTCTCCCCTCTGCTCTCCCTCTCTGCTGCTGCTGTCCGGTCCGTGGAGTTGCATCTGCTGCATTCATTCTCTTAACTCCGCCAGTTTTGTTAACTGCCCAGAAGGTTTTTCCAGAGTCGTCACATACACCGTCCTAAGAAAAATCGGGAGTAAATCGTAGATGGCCAAAGTTGCTTAATTGGCCAGAGTTGGCAGGTTATGCCCCCAATGAGGTAAAAAAATCGTAGCCTTAAAAAATCCTACCTAAGTGAATTACACTGGCGCAGAAATTTTGAGGAAGCTTGGAGATTTTAATTTACTCCAAATAAAATGGTGCAGATAATTGGGGAAAATTGAGCCCAATATTTTGTGTCCTGGGGGATGTGTATCTCCTTTTATGGTTGAACATTGTTTTTGTTTTAAAAAATCTTCCCATTGCCAGAAATGTTACCATCATGCTCATTCTCAGTTACTCACGTGGGAGGCACCCTAATCACATTTTAATGGCTTGGGTATATCAAATCCCTTAACACCCTCACCCTCGTCCTGTGCTACTTTTAGGTTATGTGGAGTTGTAGAAAGAATAGAAAGCACAAGGCATCTCTTGCAGTACCAAGCGCTGCCTGGAAACCAGGATGAGATAGCACAACTGCAAATGATGTTTGTAACTGTACGAGAAGCAATCTGTCGTAATAAGGGCATCAGCCCAGTAGGTTCCAAAGGTTTCTTTAACGTGTGCAGTGAACTCTAGAACTGGTTGTTTCTGCACTGTGTTTTAGCAGACGGTCTCTCACTGACTGGGTAATGTTGGACATGTACTTTCCTGATCTTTATTTTGTTTCTCTCAGCTTTCCTGGATGAGTTTTTGAGAAAATACGGGAGTCTCATCCCACTTACTGAGGGTGATGTTCTGATGAAGCTAGAGCAGATCTTTCATCAGGATTTCCATGACAGGTATGTATGGTAGAGAACGCCTGCTGATGAGACCCTGAATAGTTTGATCTCCTGCTTCATTTGAAAAGTTTGTTCTTACTGGGGAATGGGCAGGGAAGTGGTGTTGAGGCAAAATCAAATCAGCCATGATCTTATTGAATGGCAGAGTAAGCTCGAGGGGCCAAATGGCGGCCTCCTGCTCCTATTTCTTATGTTATGTTTGAGACGCACTGCATTCTTGAGATTTACCTTTTGTAAAGGGGGAATGTTTTATTTGACAAATAGCTTCATCTACCAAATATGTCACAAACGCCAGGGTTCATAGAAACATAGAAAAACATAGAAAATAGGTGCAGGAGCAGGCCATTCAGCCCTTCTAGCCTGCACCGCCATTCAATGAGTTCATGGCTGAACATGAAACTTCAGTACCCCCTTCCTGCTTCAAAATCAATGTGGTTGATCTTGGCTGCACCAAGTACATCAGATGGTAGAGTAATGAGGGTGTTGGAGTGCCAGTGAACACTGTCCACTACCAATGCATGCACACTGTACTGTGCTGACACACGCAAGAAGCTGCATCTGCTGCATATCCACAGATTGCCTCAAAAGGAGTATAATGGAAGGAATGAATTGTTTTTGATATGTTGGGTTATCTATTATCTTTCCTCCTTCATTGTCTTCCCTCTCCATTCATTTCCCTCTCTTCCCTTATTCTCTCCCCCTTGCACACATGTCTTTTTTGCTTGCTTGCTTCATTTCAGCCGTTAGATTTGTGCAAAGTACTCAAAGCGATATTGGACGGTTATGTTGGAACTGCTAGATTTTTCAAAAGAAAACGTATCTGTAACAAATAGACCTTTCAGTTGTGATTTTCCTGTAAAAAGCAGAGGCCTTCCATTGTGTTATGTGCAGCTATTTTAACAACTTCTCACTGCGACCATGAAATAGAGAAAAACTTGCATTTATATCATGCCTTATCACATCTCTTGGGACGTTGCAAAGTGCAGAATAACAACAACTTTTATTTATGTAGTGCCTTTAACATCGTAAAATGTCCCAAGGCTTTTCATAGCCGTGTTATAAAGACAAAACCGATAAATTTGGCACCAAGCCACATGACGAAATTACGGCAGATGACCAAAAGCTTGGTTAAAAAGGTAGGTTTTAAGGAGTGTCTTAAAGGAGGAAAGAGAGGTTTAGGGAGGGAGTTCCAGAGCTTCGGGCCCAGGCAGCTGACGGTACGGCCACCGATGGTTGATCAGTTATAACCAGGGATGCTCAAGAGAGCAGAATTTGAGCGCAGCTATCTCATGGGGTTGTGAGGCTGAAAGATTAGAGATAGGGAGGGACGAGGCCATGGAGGGATTTGTAAACTAGTATGAGAATTTTGAAATCGAGGCGTTGCTTAACCGGGAGCCAATGTAGGGCAGGAGCATGGGTGATCGGGATTTGGTGCGAGTTAGGACATGGGCTGCCAAGCTTTGGATGACCTCAAGTTTACATAGTGTGAATGTGGTTGGCCAGCGATGATGTAGTTAAGTATAGAGGTAACGAAGGCATGGATGAGGGTTTCAGCAGCAGAAGAGCTGAGGTAGGGGCGGAGGCGGGCAATGTTACAGAGGTGAAAATAGGCGGTTTTAGTTATGCCACGCATATGTGGCCAGAAGCTCATTTCAGGGTCAAATGTGACGCATGGGTTGCGAACAGTTTGGTTCAGATGGATACTAGGGAGAGGGATTACTTCTGAAATGCCGACACTGTTCTGTCAATAAATGCAGCACCATTGACAGTTACAGCGCAAACTTCTCTTTTTACCCCCTACCACTAGACACACACACTTACTTCAGCTGAAAAAGTTGAGTGAGGCTTGGCTGTGATGTTGTCCACGGTTAAATAGCCTGTCAATATTCAAGGCCTAAGCTCCCACATGACAAATAATCACTTTTGTGAGGTACTGTGCAACCAAG
This sequence comes from Pristiophorus japonicus, assembly GCF_044704955.1. Taxonomy (NCBI): domain Eukaryota; kingdom Metazoa; phylum Chordata; class Chondrichthyes; family Pristiophoridae; genus Pristiophorus; species Pristiophorus japonicus. The sequence continues at coordinate 261,661,359 of NC_091982.1, read as the reverse complement.
CCTCGGTGACACCCGGTGCTTTCAGCAAGGAGGAAAGAAAATTGGACTAAATAAACCCTCATATTTTTTTTTTTTCAATACCCTTCAAGCAGGTCTAGTTTGTACTTTTATGGAAAATATCACCATTCAGGGTGTCCTCTAAGTGCCTTGCACACTGGCAGAGATGGTAATCTGCGGTACAGAAGCAATGTTAAATTGTATCCCCTCTGTTCTGTGTACTTCAGGAAGGTCTTCATCCGGATGGAAATCCGAAAGTACCAGAAAGCACAGGTGAACAAACCAGTGTCCAGTTTCCAAGTGGTTTACAACAAACACGTTTTGACTTTGGACGACCTGGCCACACTTTATGGAGAGAACTGGCTGAACGATCAGGTCAGACGAGGGCAAGTTGTGCCAGAGATGTTTATCTGTAACTGATCTCTGTGAGGGTCAAATGTACCTCACAAAAGTGACAGCTTGGTTTATTGGTGTGAGTGAGGTTGGAGTGTAAACCTAACTGAATTATTTCTAGATTAAAGGAGTGTTAGAACCTTGTAAATAGCCATCATCCAGCCCCTCACTGTTCTGTATAATCTCTAGTGCTAGTGTAATATATTTCATTTTACATTAGAGTGCTAGTGCCATCTTACCCAAATGGAGTCTGTAGCGGTGAACAAATTGTTAAAGTTTACTGACTAACTGTCCCAGGGACAGAGAAACATAGAAAATAGGTGCAGGAGTAGGCCATTCGGCCCTTTGAGCCTGCACCGCCATTCAATGAGTTCATGGTTGAACATGCAACTTCAGTACCCCATTCCTGCTTTCTCACCATACCCCTTGATCCCCCTAGTAGTAAGGACTACATCTAACTCCTTTTGAATATATTTAGTGAATTGGCCTCAACAACTTTCTGTGGTGGAGAATTCCACAGGTTCACCACTCTCTGGGTGAAGAAGTTCCTCCTCATCTCGGTCCTAAATGGCTTACCCCTTATCCTTAGACTGTGACCCCTGGTTCTGGACTTCCCCAACATTGGGAACATTCTTCCTGCATCAACCTGTCTAAACCCATCAGAATTTTAAACTTTTCTATGAGGTCCCCTCTCATTCTTCTGAACTCCAGTGAATACAAGCCCAGTTGATCCAGTCTTTCTTGATAGGTCAGTCCCACCATCCCGGGAATCAGTCTGGTGAATCTTCGCTGCACTCCCTCAATAGCAAGAATGTCCTTCCTCAAGTTAGGAGACCAAAACTGTACACAATACTCCAGGTGTGGCCTCACCAAGGCCCTGTACAACTGTAGCAACACCTCCCTGCCCCTGTACTCAAATTCCCTCGCTATGAAGGCCAACATGCCATTTGCTTTCTTAACCGCCTGCTGTACCTGCATGCCAGCCTTCAATGACTGATGTACCATGACACCCAGGTCTCGTTGCACCTCCCCTTTTCCTAATCTGTCACCATTCAGATAATAGTCTGTCTCTCTGTTTTTACCACCAAAGTGGATAACCTCACATTTATCCACATTCTACTTCATCTGCCATGCATTTGCCCACTCACCAAACCTATCCAAGTCACTCTGCAGCCTCATAGCATCCTCCTCGCAGCTCACACTGCCACCTAACTTAGTGTCATCCGCAAATTTGGAGATACTACATTTAATCCCCTCGTCTAAATCATTAATGTACAGTGTAAACAGCTGGGGCCCCAGAACAGAATCTTGCGGTACCCCACTAGTCACCGCCTGCCATTCTGAAAAGTGCCCATTTACTCCTACTCTTTGCTTCCTGTCTGACAACCAGTTCTCAATCCATGTCAGCACACTACCCCCAATCCCATGTGCTTTAACTTTGCACAACAATCTCTTGTGCGGGACCTTGTCAAAAGCCTTCTGGAAGTCCAAATACACCACATCCACTGGTTTTCCCTTGTCCACCCTGCTAGTTACATCCTCAAAAAATTCTAGAAGATTTGTCAAGCATGATTTCCCTTTCACAAATCCATGTTGACTTGGACCTATCATGTCACCTCTTTCCAAATGCGCTGCTATGACATCCTTAATAATTGATTCCATCATCTTACCCACTACCGATGTCAGGCTGACCGGTCTATAATTCCCTGTTTTCTCTCTCCCTGCTTTTTTAAAAAGTGGGGTTACATTGGCTACCCTCCACTCGATAGGAACTGATCCAGAGTCAATGGAATATTGGAAAATGACTGTCAATGCATCCGCTATTTCCAAGGCCACCTCCTTAAGTACTCTGGGATGCAGTCCATCAGGCCCTGGGGATTATCGGCCTTCAATCCCATTAATTTCCCCAACACAATTTCCCGACTAATAAGGATTTCCCTCAGTTCCTCCTCCTTACTAGACCCTCTTGTATCCGGAAGGTTGTTTGTGTCCTCCTTAGTGAATACCGAACCAAAGTACTTGTTCAATTGGTCCGCCATTTCTTTGTTCCCCGTTATGACTTCCCCTGATTCTGACTGCAGGGACCTACGTTTGTCTTTACTAACCTTTTTCTCTTTACATATCTATAGAAACCTTTGCAATCCGTCTTAATGTTCCCTGCAAGCTTCTTCTCGTACTCCATTTTCCCTGCCCTAATCAAACCCTTTGTCCTCCTCTGCTGAGTTCTAAATTTCTCCCAGTCCCCGGGTTCACTGCTATTCCTGGCCAATTTGTATGCCACTTCCTTGGCTTTAATGCTATCCCTGATTTCCCTTGATAGCCACGGTTGATCCACCTTCCCTTTTTTATTTTTACGACAGACAGGAATGTACAATTGTTGTAGTTCATCCATGCAGTCTCTAAATGTCTGCCATTGCCTATCCACAGTCAACCCCTTGAGTATCATTCGCTAATCTATCCTAGCTAATTCACGCCTCATACCTTCAAAGTTACCCTTCTTTAAGTTCTGGACCATGGTCTCTGAATTAACTGCTTCATTCTCCATCCTAATGCAGAATTCCACCATATTATGGTCACTCTTCCCCAAGGGGCCTCGCACAACGGTATTGCTAATTAATCCTCTCTCATTACACAACACCCAGTCTAAGATGGTCTCCCCCCTAGTTGGTTCCTCGACATATTGGTCTAGAAAACCATCCCTTATGCACTCCAGGAAATCCTCCTCCACCGTATTGCTTCCAGTTTGGTTAGCCCAATCTATATGCATATTAAAGTCACCCATTATAACTGCTGCACCCTTATTGCATGCACCCCTAATTTCCTGTTTTATGCCCTCCCCAACATTACTACTACTGTTTGGAGGTCTACACAACTCCCACTAACGTTTTTTGCCCTTTGGTGTTCTGCAGTTATACCCATATAGATTCCACATCATCCAAGCTAATGTCCATTCTAACTATTGCATTAATCTCTTCTTTAACCAGCAATGCTATCCCACCTCCTTTTCCTTTTATTGTATCCTTCCTGAATGTTGAATACCCCTGGATGTTGAGTTCCCAGCCCTGATCATCCTGGAGCCACGTCTCCGTAATCCCAATCACATCATATTTGTTAACATCTATTTGCACAGTTAATTCATCCACTTTATTACGGATACTCCTTGCATTAAGACACAAAGCCTGCAGGAACAGGAGTAGGCCATTCAGCCCCTCGAGCCTGTTCTGCCATTCAATGAGACAGACAACAGCATCTGTGGGAGGGAACAGAGTTAACGGCCCCAATATTAACGGGAGTGCCAGAGAGACTTCCAGTCCAGCAGAGAAGAGCCACAAGCAGCTCACAAAGCTCTGGTCGGACAGTCTTGGTCTAGGCTTGCTGTCTGTGCTAATTCTAGCTAAAAGTAGACATGGGTAAAAAGTGGTATATGTCAGTTGAAAGTGCGAATGGATTATTTGTCCATGTTTAGAGCTGTTCTGACCTCTTCGACATTGAATTAAAAAACATTAGCAAAAAAATGAGTGAATCAATAGTCCATAGCCCAGTCAATAAGTGTGTTTTACTTGAGATCTGAAATGCCATTACTGAGTTTAATGAAGGGAAAGATCTCCTTTTACAACAGTGATTGTAGTAATCAATGCACAGGCGTTTTCTCCCCGAAAACATGGGCGGAGCAACGTTTGACAGATATATTGGAGACAAATTCTCTACCTCAGAACTGTGGATGCTCAGTCGTTGAGTATATTCAAGACAGAGGTCTAAACATTTTTGGGAACAAAGGGAATTAAGGGATATGGGAATAGTGCTGAAAGGTGGAGTTGAGGTAGAAGATCAGCCATGATCCCATTGAATGGCAGAGCAGGCTCGAAGGACCAAATGGCCTGCTCCTGCTCCTATTTCTTATGTTCTTATGAGATCATGGCTGATCTGCGACCTAACCCCATATACCCACCTTTGGCCCGTATCCCTTAATACCTTTGGTTAACAAAAAAACTAGCAAACTCAGATTTAAAATTTAGAATTGATCAAGCATCAATTGCCGTTTGCGGAAGAGAGTTCCAAACTTCTAACACCCTTTATGTGTAGAAGTGATTCCTAATTTCACTCCTGAAAGGTCTGGCTCTAATTTTTAGACTATGCCACCAGTCCTAGAATTCTCAACCAGCAGAAATGGTATATCTCCATCTGCTCTATCTGTCCCCCCCTTAATATCTTGAAAACTTCAATCAGATCACCCCTTAACCTTCTAGTGAATGGGCAAACTGTGGCAAATCGATTTTAGTGTAAGCAAATGTGAGGTCATCCACTTTGGACCTAAAAGGATAGAACAGGGTACTTTTTTAAGTGGTGAAAAGCTAAAAACAGAGGAGGCCCAAAGAGACTTGGTGGTCCAGGTGCATAAGATCATTAAAATGTGATGAACAGGTTCAGAAATTAGGGTATACAACCCTAATTTGTGTAATCTCTCGTAACTTAACCCTTGAAGTCCGGGTATCATTCTAGTAAACTTTTGCTGCACTCCCTCCAAGGTCAATAAATCCTTCCTACAGTGTGGTGTCCAGAATTGCTCTCAGTACTCCAGGTGTGGTCTAACCAGGCTTACAGCATAACTTCTACCCCCTTGTATTCTAGTCCTCCAGTTATAAAGGCCAGCATTCCATTAGCAATTTCTGAACCTGTTCATCACATTTTAATGATCTTATGCACCTGGACCACCAAGTCTCTTTGGGCCTCCTCTGTTTTTAGCTTTTTGCCACTTAAAAAAGTACCCTGTTCTATCCTTTTAGGTCCAAAGTGGATGACCTCACATTTGCTTACACTAAAATCGATTTGCCACAGTTTGCCCATTCACTTAATCTTTTGATAACCCTTTTTGTAATTTTATGCTTTCATCTATACTGCCTAAAATACCGTCTCTCTTTGTGTTATCGGAAAATTTGGATATATGACATTCTATGTCATCATCTAAGTCGTTAATAAATACTGTGAATAGTCGCGGCCCCAACACAGATCCCTGCAGGACACCACTCATCACATCCTGCCAATTAGAGCACCTGCCCATTATCCCTACTCTCTGGGTCCTGCCGCTCAGCCAATTTCCCAACCAGGTCAATTTGCCCTCAATTCCGTGGCCCTGGACCTTAGTTAATAGTCTCTTATGTGGGACTTTATCAAATGCCTTCTAGAAGTCCATTTAAATAACGTCTATAGACATTCCCCTATCTACTACTTTAGTCACCTCTTCAAAAAATTCAGTCAGGTTTGTCAGGCATGACCTGCCTTTCACAATCCATGCTGGCTCTCTGATCAACTGAAAATTTGAGGTGTTCAGTCACCCTTTCCTTAATTAGAGTCTAGCAATTTCCTGACAACCGAGGTTGGGCTACCTAGGTTTTCTCCTCTTGCCATTCTTAAATAGCGGAGCGACAGACATAATTTTCCAATCTAAAGGAACGGTTCCTAAATCGAGAGAACTTTGGAAGATTATAGTTAGGGCCTCTGCAATATGCTCACCTACTTCCTTTAAACCCTGGGATGGAAGCTATCTGGTCCTGGGGAATAAGAACATAAGAAATAGGAGCAGGAGTAGGCCATTTGGCCCCTCGAGCCTGCTCTGCCATTCAATAAGATCATGGCTGAACTGATCATGGTCTCAGCTCCACTTCCCTGCCCACTCCCCATAACCCTTTACTCCCATTTGGCTCAAAAATCGGTATCTCCGCCTTAAATATATTCAATGACCCAGCCTCCACAGCTCTCTGGGGCAGGGAATTCCATAGATTTACAACCCTCTGAGAGAATTAATGGGCGGCCCCTTATTCTGAGACTGTGTCCCCTAGTTTTATTTTCCTTTGAGTGGAACGATCCTCTCTGCATCCCCCTTGTCTGGCCCCCTCATTATCTTATATGTTTCAATAAGATCACCTCATTCTTCTGAACTCCAATGTGTATAGGCCCAACCTACTCAGCCTATCTTCATAAGTCAACCCGCTCATCTGTGGAATCAACCTAGTGAACCTTCTCTGAACAGCTTCCAATGCAAGTACATCCTTAAATATGGAGACCAAAACTGTACTCCAGGTGTGGCCTTAGCAATACCCTGTATAGTTCTAGCAGGACTTCTCTGCTTTTATATTTGCCTTCGTGATTACTTACATACCTGCATACTAACTTTTTGTGTTTCATGCACAAGGACCCCCAGGTCCGTCTGTACTGCAGGACTTTGCAATTTTTCTCCATTTAAATTATAATTTGCTTTTCTATTATTTCTGCCAAAGTGGATAACCTCACACTTTCCCACATTATACTCCATCTGCCAAATTTTTGCCCACTCACTTAGCCTGTCTATATCCCTTTGCAGATTTCTTGTGTCCTCCTCACAATTTGCTTTCCCACCCATCTTTGTATCATCAGCAAATATGGCTACATTACACTCTGTCCCTTCATCCAAGTCATTAATATAGATTGTAAATAGTTGAGGCCCCAGCACCGATCCCTGCGGCACCCCACTAGTCACCATTTGCCAACCGGAAAATTACCTATTTATCCCGATTCTCTGATTTCTGTCAGTTAGCCAATCCCCTATCCATGCTAATTATTACCCCCAATCCTGTGAGCTTTTATCTTGTGCAGTGACCTCTTATGTGGCACCTTATCGAATGCCTTCTGGAAATCCAAATGCACCACATCTACTGGTTCCCCCTTATCCACCCTGCTCGTTACATCCTCAAAGAATTCCAGCAAATTGGTCAAATATGATTTCCCTTTCATAAAACCATGCTGACTCTGCTTGAATGAATCATGCTTTTCCAAATGTCCCGCTACTGCTTCCTTAATAATTAACTCCAGAGTTTTACCAATGACAGATGTTAGGCTATAGTTTCCTGCTTTTTGTCTTCCTCCTTTTTTAAATAGGGGCGTTATATTTGCAGTTTTCCAATCCGCTGGGACCGCCCCAGAATCCAAAGAATTTTGGTAGATTACAACCAATGCATCCACCATCTCTGCAGCCACTTCTTTTAAGACCCTAGGATGGAAGCCATCAGGTCCAGGGGACTTGTCTGCCTTTAGTCCTGTTATTTAACCAAGTACTACTTCATTAGTCACAGTGGTTGTATTAAGTTCCTCCCTCCCTATAGTCTCTTGATTATCCACTATTGGGATGTTTTTAGTGTCTTCTACAGTGAAGACTGATACAAAATATTTGTTCAACGTCTCTGCCATTTTCCTATTCTCCAGTATTAATTCCCCAGTCTCATCCTCTAGTGGGCCAACATTTACTTTAGCCACTCTTTTCCTTTTTATGTACCTGTAGAAACTCTTACTATCTGTTTTTATATTTCATGCTCGTTTACTTTCATAATCTACCTTCCCTCTCCTTATCATTTTTTTAGTCGTTCTTTGCTGGCTTTTAAAGTTTCCCAATCCTCTGGCCTCCCACTAGTCTTGGCCACATTGTCTGCCCTTGTTTTCAATTTGATACCGTCCCTTATTTCCTTAGTTAGCCACGGATTGTTATCCCTTCTCACAGTCATTCTCATTGGGATATATTTTTGTTGCGAGTTATGAAATATCTCCTTAAATGTCTGCCACTGCTCATCAACCGTCCCATACTTTAATCTATTTTCCCAGTCCACTTTAGCCAACTCTGCCCTCATACCTTTGTAGTCTCCTTTATTTAAGGTTAGGACCCTGGTTTGAGAACCAAATTTCTCACCCTCCAACTGAATTTGAAATTCAACCATGTAATGGTCACTCATTCCTAGAGGATCCTTACTTACGAGATCATTTATTAATCCTGCCTCATTACACAGTACCAGATCTAAGATAGCCTGCTCCCTGGTTGGTTCTGCAACGCACTGTTCAAGGAAACTATCCCGGATACACTCTCTGAACTCTTCCTCAAGGCTACCCTGGCCAATTTGCTTTGTCCAATCAATATGAAGGTTAAAATGATTATTGCTGTTCTTTTATTACAAGCTTCCATTATTTCTTGATTTATACTCTGTCCAACAGTGTAGCTTCTGTTAGGGGGTCTATGCACTATGCGACTTTTTCCCTTTATTATTCCTTATCTCCAACCAAACTGATTCAACATCCTGATCCTCTGAGCCAATATCATTTCTCATTAATGCACTGATCTCATCCTTTATTAACAGTGCTACCCCACCTCCTTTTTCTTTCACTCTTTAGTGCCATTATTTTCTTCATTACTGTTATTTTATTTGCGTTAATTTTATTGAGTCCCTGTCCCCGATTCAATATTAGTTTCCTTGGGATTTCCGGCATGCTATCTTCTACTGTAAACACTGATGTAAAGTAAGTATTCAACATGTCTGCCATTTCCTTACTATTGACGAGATCAGCGCTTTCAGTTTTTAAGGAGCCAACATTGATCCTGGCTACCTCTTTTTCCTGATATTGTAAAATTCTTTATTGATTTTGATATCCTTGCAACTTACTTTTCATACTCCTGTTTCCTTGCAGGTAATAAACATGTATGGAGAACTGATTGTGGATGCAGTACCCGATAAGGTGGGTGTATGGATCATAATACTAAAGGCTAAAAGGCTGATCTTTGGTGGAAGGTGCATTATTATAGTTTTGATGGCATGCCTCGCTCTTTCATTAATAGAACATCATGGTTGTTCATATCTTTCATTATAAGAAACTAAGGTGGTGAGAATGAGTCACCCGCCTTGTGCACCTCCAACAATGCCCTAGGAGTAGGTTGCCTTGCCGATTGATTTGGAATGAAGAGAGAAAGCAATACCTTTATTAAAAAAAAAACACAAAGGGGCACTTCCCCCATTGCCTGGTTAAAGCAATGAGTCGCTAATCTGTACATAGCAGGACGGGTCTACAATCTGTTCCGAGTTAGCTGATCTCACCTCAGTACCCCTGGTTTATCCCCCTGATTGCTATCCAGCAATCCCTGCTGGAGTTGCATGTGTGTGGACTTGCCTGTGAGGACATGATCGGGCTCAGCTGTAGACGAGTAGCCAGCCAGCGTTCACTCGTGAGGTATGGTCACTTAGGTGAGGCGCGAAAGGGTGGTTAGCATCTGTATTGAACTGTACCTTGACATCTATCAATGCTTTCAGGAGAGATAGGGGAAACAAATCTGGCAAAAAGAGGTCATTGTATTATACTATTAGTAAACTCTAGATGGTGGGAGAAGCAATAAAGCCCCATGACCAACAGGTTTCCGTTTAATTAATTTTGCTTATTCCCCTTTATAGGTTCACTTCTTCAATAGCTTCTTTTACAAACAGCTTCAAACTAAAGGATACAACGGAGTGAAGAGGTGGACAAAAAAGGTGGGTCATGAGGGGCATGGGTTGTGGCAGCAAGCAGCGTCTTTGCACGTTTGGGTTTCAGTATAATCAGCTGTTGTGGAAGCTGTCGATGACTGGTGAATCCTGTGATACATCCAAACTGAACATTTATTTTCAAATTTCAATGTTGTCCACTGTGCACCTCTGCATAAAGGTTTTGCCTTCCACTTGTGTGACTGACCCAATGTCATTTGGAATTTTACTTGACCAGTCCCTATAGAATCGTGTCTTTAAATGAAGCTCGAAAGCATCCAGTCTCGGCAATAACGTAACAGAGGCATTTGGACATTGGTGATTGTCCTGACCCAAGTCAACCCTTTGTACTAAAACTGATGACCACTGAGATGGTTTCAAAAAATACAGATTTTCATGTTTGTTGTTGCATAGTTGATCTGAACTGTTCTCCAGTTTAATTACTATAAAGAGGATTTTGCTGTTTTGAGTTTTAGATCCTTCTCGGTATGGGCAATTAAAAGATGAACCTTGAGCGTAACTCAGCACAATGTTAAGACTTGTATATTGTAACAATTAACCTGACGGGCATGTGAAAACTTTAACTAATTTAATATACAGATTTTTAAACCATCTAATCTTGGGTTTTTTCTTCATTGCAGACTTGATTTGTTACAGTATATACACAGAATAGGTTCTCTCGCTCTCACTCTTCTATGCTCCGGTGGGGTGTGTTGTGGTGGTTAACATTACAAAAATTCGGCATGAATGAATCGGGAGTTTCAAGTTTTATTGTGGTTGCTACCTCGTGAATGGCAATTCTATCAACAATGTGGACCAAAATGGCATTAAAAGTGCCTCCTTTAGTGATTCAGTGGATCAACATACTAAAGCAGAGTACATCAGAATGGACAAGACGTGCTAAAAATGCATGCCATTCTCTCCTAAGAATGCCATTAAATTCAGGCTATCCCGAGCTCCTAATTCTACACACACAAACCTCACATTCCCAGTTCATGATTTTAAAAGAAACCTTGGATGTTGACTTTTTTTTCTTCCATCCCCAAAGACAGCTGTAAAACCCCCAGTACCAGTTTTGTTACGTTTCTCTGCATTGCCTCTGCCTTCTCTTAAGTTTGCTTCCAAGCCTCTTAATCTGTGGTGCTTGAGCTGCAGGTTCATGTTTTCTTTAAGTGATCTGACTGCCTAACTGAAGATATTTTTCTTCTCTTTCTGTTCAGGTGGATTTATTCAGTAAAGCCCTGTTACTAATCCCTATTCATTTGGAAATCCATTGGTCATTGCTAACAGTTGATCTTCCAAATAGGAAAATTTGCCTCTACGATTCTCAAGGCATCCATTTTAATTCGTGTGTTCAGGTAAGGCAAACATTCGCGTCATTTCTGATCACTTTTTTAAAAATCCCTTTTTCTTTTTGTCGTATTTTCCTGAAGGCAGTGACATGCTGTAATCTGATTCCATGAGTGCTGATAGGATCCCTCCTGAGTGGCAATGTTTCATGTATAAGGCCACACACTGAGTATTGGTGATCATTTAACCACAGAGCCTGATGCTCTCCTCACATGCACATTTCATGTTGCTGGATATCAACCATGAGGAGGAACCGTGCCTGTTTTTTTTTTTCTCTTTTTCTCCCCATTTCTACCTAGGAATGGCGAGGCCAGTTGTAGCAGTCCCACTGTGATCAGTTAATTCAGTACAGGCCAGGGATCAAACTTTTTTTCTTGCACAACATATTATTTCTCAGAGTAGCCAATCTCCAGAAATTTCTTCGTCTAGGTTGAAAACTGGTCAAGCGGAGTTTTGACTGATGGTAAAGGTTTTTTCAGCTATTTGGCTGCAGAAGGTAGACATCCATGTCATTTGCATATGTGCTTTTCATATTTACGTCTGGGATGTATTTTGTTCCTTCAGTATTTTAAAATATATCTGTATTGAGTTCAGGAATGTTATCAGAAACCACTATATAAGGTCAAATAAACTTTGTACCCTTGTAGTAAGACACCATATAAAAGCCACTAACCGGAAGATGATTTAATGCTCCACCAAAGAGACAGAAACAAAATCTGTGTTTGTTGTGCTTCCTGCACCTACACCTCCACTTAGCTAAAGTGAACTGGGAAAATAGACTAAAGTGTGGGACGGTTGATGAGCAGTGGCAGACATTTAAAGAGATATTTCATAAGTCGCAACAAAAATATATCCCAAAGAGAAGGAAAGACTAAGAGAAGGGATAACCATCCGTGGCTAACCAAGGAAATAAGGGATGGAAACAAGGGCATACAATGTGGCCAAGACTAGTGGGAGGCCAGAGGATTGGGAAATTTTTAAAAGCCAACAGAGAACGACTAAAAAAAAAATGATAGAGCGGGAAGATAGATTATGAAAGTAAACTAGCACGAAATATAAAAACAGTATAAGTTTCTACAGGTACTTAAAAAGGGAAAGAGTGGCTAAAATAAACGTTGGTCCCCTGGAGGATGAGATGGGGGAATTAATACTGGAGAACAGGGAAATGGCAGAGATGTTGAACAAATATTTTATAACGGTTTTCACGGTACAAGACATTAAAAACATCCCAGTAGTGGATAATCAAGGGGCTATAGGGAGGAAGGAACTTAATACAATCACTATGACTAATGAAGTAGTACTTGGCTCAATAACGGGACTAAAGGCGGACATCCCCTGGACCTGATGGCTTCCATCCTAGGGTCTTAAAAGAAGGGGCTGCAGAGATAGTGGATGCATTGGTTGAAATCTACCAAAATTCCCTGGATTCTGGGATGGTCCCAGCGAATTGGAAAACTGCAAATGTAATGCCCCTATTTAAAAAAAGGAGGAAGACAAAAAGCAGGAAACTATAGACTGGTTAGCCTAACATCTGTCGTTGGGAAAATGCTGGGGTCCATTATTAAGGAAGCAGTAGCAGGACATTTGGAAAAGCATGATTCAGTCAAGCATGGTTTTATGAAAGGGAAATCATGTTCGACAAATTTGCTGGAGTTCTTTGAGGATGTAACAAGCAGGGTGGATGTGGTGTTTTTGGATTTCCAGAAGGCATTCGATAAAGTGCCACAAGTTACTGCACAAGATAAAAGCTCATGGAGTTAGGGGTAATATATTAGCTGGATAGAGGATTGGCTCACTAACAGAAAACATAGAGTCAGGATAAATGGGTCATTTTCCAGCTGGCAAACAGTAACTAGTGGGCTGCCGCAGGGATCAGTGCTGGGGCCTCAACTATTTACAATCTATATTAATGAATTGGATGAAGGGTCCGAGTGTAATGTAACCAAGTTTGCTGATGATACAAAGATGGGTGGGAAAGCAAATTGTGAGGAGGACACAAAAAATCTGCAAAGGGATATAGACAGGCTAAGTGAGTGGGCAAAAATTTGGCAGATGGAGTATAATGTGGGAAAATGTGAGGTTATCCACTTTGGCAGAAATAATAGAAAAGCAAATTATAATTTAAATGGAGAAAAATTGCAAAGTGCTGCAGTGCAGACAGACCTGGGGGTCCTTGTCCATGGAACACAAAAAGTGAGTATGCAGGTACAGCAAGTAACCAGGAAGGCAAATGGAATGTTGGCCTTTATTGCAAGGACGATAGAGTATAAAAGAAGAGAAGTCCTGCTATAACTGTACAGGATATTGGTAAGGCCACACCTGGAGTACTGCGTACAGTTCTGGTCTCTGTATTTAAGGAGGGATATACTTGCATTGGAGGCTGTTCAGAGAAGGTTCACTGGGTTGATTCCGGAGATGAGGGGATTGGCTTATGAAGGAAGGATCTATACACATTGGAATTCAGAAGAATGAGGGGTGACCTTATTGAAACATACAAGATAATGAGGGGGCTCGACAAGGTGGATGCAGAGAGGATATTTCCACTCCTAGGGGAAACTAAAACTAGGAGATACAGTCTCAGAATAAGGGGCCATCCATTGAAAACTGAGATGAGGAGAAATTTCTTCTGAGGGTTGTAAATCTATGGAATTCTCTGCCCCAGAGAGCTGTGGAGGCTGGGTCATTGAATATATTTAAGGCAGAGACAAACAGATTTTTGAGTGATAAGGGAGTAAAGGGTTATGGAGAGTGGGAAGGGAAGTGGAGCTGAATCCATGATCAGATCAGCCATGATCTTACTGAATGGCGGAGCAGGCTCGAGGAACCAAATGGTGTAGTCCTGCTCCTATTTCTTATGTTCACAGGAGTGTTCCTGTGAACATAAGAAATGTTTAATGTCTGAATCCGTTTGCTGGTCAATCAATGTTATTGATGCATCACTAAATATGCTGGTTATAATCTAATAAACTAGTGTTAGTTCCAAGACCTGCTCTATACTGAAACAATAATTAAATGTCACTGTTATTATTTATTCAGTAAGTGAGCACATAGTTTGAAACTTTTGACTCTTCTGATTTGAGTGCTACCATGCAATGTAATGGTTAATAGACAGTGACTTTTCCCCCAGTGTCATAGCTGCCTTTGGTTTAATTTTCAGTTTCATTAATCCTTTAACCTGTAGGGGTGATCCAGTGACAAAACACAGCAGTACTTGGTGTTCTGGATCCATAAGAGTGATGGTGGATGAGGGTTCAAGTGTCAGCATTAGTGCTAGTGAGTTGGTAATCTGTCCCAAATGGAACTGAGATTGCTAGACTAGAGAAAGAGGGAGAATTTACTCGGCATTGAAACAACAACATTTTTCTAAGTTGTGTCCATCGGTGTGCAATCCAGATGGGAACACCGTACACAACTGTAATTCACCCAAGTTAACCCACTCATCTGTCTTTGAGAGAGTGCTGATTATTTAACTATATCTGAGGAAAATGAATTTTTGTGGTCAAGGTGAGGATTCTTAACTGAGGAATGTAGAATTTTACAGTGTCCCTGGTGTCACCATCCATCCTCTTGAAGTCCCACAGAGAACAGATCGAATGCAGAGCACAGCTCTTTCTGTTTCTCCTCCGCCCCCCCCCTCCCCCCACCCTCCTCAAAATGTGCCCTAACCCCAAACTCAGAAGGGCTCCTTTATATTTGTCAAACCAGCTACCCTTGTGGCATCTAAGTGAGATTGCTAATTTGTGCCCAGTTATGCAATGTGGATGCACAACGATTTAGAGTTGATTAAGACTGTCCATTCTCACTTCACTTCTTCTCTTAGGCAGTCCCTCGTATCGAGGATGACTTGCTTTCACACCAAAAAGGGATGAGTTCACAGATGTTTCAATGAAAGACGCCAATTGAAGGGGTGGAAGATGCCGGTGCGTGGATTTTTTTGCACACCAGCCACCACACGGGCTTGACAGCGAGGTCTGGGTCCAGTGGCAAGGATTAACCAGGACGTCTGGAGTCCAGCTCTGCTGCATGGACCTAGTGCGCACACATATTGCAGTGTGGGCTGGGCCGTGCTGCCCTGGGCCCCGAACTCTCACCTCTCCAGGGCCCCGACCATGTCCCTCTACAATCTCTCGTACTTCACTTAGCCTACATATGACTGGCAGAAAGCGGAAGTTTTCATTTCATCAGTCTAAATTAGATTCAAATGGAGCTGTCAGTAAGATCACGCAGTGGTCTTTTGTGTGCTTTTCACAAACCATCTAATATTGTATTTGTTTTTTTAAGCAACTGCTGTTTAATATTTATAAGTCTGGAGGATGCTATCTAGCAATGTAAAAGTATTGCTTTCAAACATTGTGTGTGTACTGAAGTGTGAACTGGGAGGGGTTTTAAAGCTATCTTTTAAAATGTGCACAGGAAGTTCCTTTGCATCACTTCCTGCAGTAAATCAAAAATATATTGCCATTGTGTCTGCTTTATTTATGGAATCCTGTTGGGACAGGAGAATCTAGGCCACTTATTTATGTAACATATAC
Organism: Pristiophorus japonicus; assembly: GCF_044704955.1. Classification (NCBI taxonomy): domain Eukaryota; kingdom Metazoa; phylum Chordata; class Chondrichthyes; family Pristiophoridae; genus Pristiophorus; species Pristiophorus japonicus. The sequence goes on along the minus strand of NC_091982.1, from coordinate 261,645,779 downwards.
CCACATATCTTGCCTCAAGTAGGCATCTGGTCTTTGCTGAGCTAGTCTGGCCTGCCTTCTCCCTGTAATGTGCCTACATGTGACTGGCAGAAAGTGGAAGTTTTCATTTCATCAGTCTAAATTGGATTCAAATCAGGCATAGTTTCCTGTTTTGTTCCTTTGTAGAAATCTGAGAAAACTACAAAGTGCAACCAGGTAACGGGTATCGAGAATCAGTCAGATGATCTAGCTGAGGCTGTCTTCATTTTGAGTTTCTGGCCTTAACTAACTAAATGTTAATTAATAATTAAATGTTAACTAAATGTTCAATATTTCAATTTTATCCCATTTGGATTGTGCTGCCCACCATTCCAAAAATAAATAAAGTGTTAAGAGATCATTGGATCATAGTGAGAAAGTAGAGGAGAGGAAACAAATAAAAGGTTGAATGAGAAATGGAGGGATAAAAGATGCAGACAAAAAGGAGTGAAGAGAACAACTCGTCACATCCCATGGTTAAGGTACCCTCGAGTTAGACATTTAATCTCATAAAATGTGGAGTGAGCTGAGGGGTCTCGATCCCTGCGTAAGAATCCTGGGTACACCCAATATGCGTGAAACAAAATGCAATTAATGTCCAAGTCTAAAAACATTCCAGCTTTTTGGTTGGTTATTCCCAAAACAGGAAGTGGTGTAAAGGAACTAATGGGGCTCTGAAGAAGACGGGCCAAATATCGAGCACCGTGTGTCCAAAAGAATCAGGTGAGCAGCAGGATTTTTTTTGATGCTAACGATGGGCAAGTAGGTGATAAATCCTTGGGTGCTCTGCTTCTGATAAATCACTAGTACAAGGTTATTCCAACAGAAGGTTGACTGAGTTGTGGAATCATCCCAGTGAAGTAATCCTAAACAGAGACTTTGAGGTGTTATCCTTGAGGAAACTCCTTGACCAGTAAGACAACTGTTGAGCACTGAACATTTGCTTTTGCACTGATTGTTCAATAACATCTTCAGAAGTATTATTGAAATTTTTTTTCGTGACATTATTCCACTTGAGGTGCTGTCACATCATAGGTAGGAGGTCGGCAGAAGTTATGCTCTTTCTCTCTGGTGCATCAGCCACTGAGCAAGAGCAGCCTCAGAGCATAATTGTTGTCAAGTATTTATATATTTAAATTTAAACCTTTCTGCCTCTGGAATTGCTAGCTTCCATGATGGCCTGGCCAAGATTAGCAGCTTGACATTTGAAGAATCCTGGACACAAACTGGTACCACCCTACTTTGGCATGATGTGTTGGTACATCATGGCACCACAGTGCCAGCTAGTCAGGCATGTTATAATCTAGTTACAATCTCTTGTCTTTGACATTTCAGCACAACCACAGTTACATTTAGTTTGGAACTGCTGTGGGATGCAAAAAGCAGAGTCAAGTAGGGTCAATGTAGGATTTTTTATGCCTTTTAGAATGGAAAATTGTAACTTAAAAAAATGAAGATTGTGCAACTCCGTTACCTGAGATGTTGCTGCAATTGCTGCAGTCAGATTTTTAAAAATTAATACCCAGGAATTTGGTGAAAACTTGAGCCATACAGAATTTGGTTTGGCTTTGATCTCCCTTGCAGCTAAATGGGGTAAGTTACTTGAGGACAACTGGCACCTGTGGAATCGTATCCCAGCCAGGAGTAAAACCCTTCAGGGAAGGAATTAAAATTGATAAGGTGGGGTGAGCCGAGGTTTGATTTCTCCAGTCCCACCTGGAGCACCAGTTTCAAAATGGTGCACATTTTTGCTGCTTTCTTGCCGTCCGTCTGATTTGCCCAACGTTTCTACTTCACAGAACATACTGAGGTATTTAAAGACAGAAGCTGGTGAGAGAAACCGTCCTGCATTCCTGGAAGGGTGGAAAGCTTTTGCCACGACGGTAAGGTTCAGACAGGCTGAGCTGCTTTAGAAATTTCATTGTAGTCAGTCTTCAGAAGTGTTCAACGACAGCAGGCTCCAGATTGCAACTAAAACTGCTTCAGATGCAGTCGTAAATTGTGCACGTGCTTATTTTGCTTTGTAAAAACAAAGGTTTAAATTATATAAACCAAGATTTAAAGTATTCTGCCTTTACATTGCTTTTGGGCATTGAAACATAGAAAATAGATGCAGGAGCAGGCCATTCGGCCCTTTGAGCCTGCACCACCATTCAATAAGATCATGGCTGATCATTCAACCTCAGTACCCCTTTCCTGCTTTCTCTCCATACCCCTTGATCCCTTTGGCCGTAAGGGCCATATCTAACTCCCTTTTGAATATATCTAACGAACTGGCCTCAACAACTTTCTGCGGTAGAGAATTCCACAGGTTAACCACTTTCTGATTGAAGAAGTTTCTCCTCATCTCGGTCCTAAATGGCCTACCCCTTATCCTTAGACTATGACCCCTGGTTCTGGAACTACCCAGCAACGGGAACATTCTTCCTGCATCTAACCTGTCCCGTCCCGTCAGAATTTTATACGTTTCTAGGAGATCCCCTCTCATTCTTCTAAACTCCAGTGAATAAAGGCCCAGTTGATCCAGTCTCTCCTCCTATGTCAGTCCTGCCATCCCGGGAATCAATCTGGTGAACGTTCGCTGTACTCCCTCAATAGCAAGAACGTCCTTCCTCAGATTAGGAGACCAAAACTGAACACAATATTCCAGGTGAGGCCTCACCAAGGCCCTGTACAACTGCAGGCAAACTCACTCTAAGCAATTTCATAATCCCTAAACTCTTGTGTCCTGTTTCTGGAGTTTGTTTTTGAAATATTCTGAGTCTCTACAAATTAGATTGTTTAAACTTTTAATATAAAAGAGTACATTTTGCATACCCTCATTCATATGAAGGTAGACTGTAATCTACAGCTTTTTAACACGTTACTCATAACAGACTGACTTTCTCCAGTAAAATATGATACTAAAACAGACTGAGCAGATGTTTTGTCCTTGTGCTGCATTACCTGACCTCAATCAGGTTTGTAATAGAGTTGCTACAATTACCTTTATAGCCTCTGCATGAGAGACAGAAACGGTTGCTTTGTAGATCTGGCTGGGCAGTGCATATGTGTGGTTGTCTATTGAGGGCAGGGTTGACTGTGATGTCACCGCCTTTCCCCCCTGGCCAGTAGCCCAAAGAAGAAATTTGAAGGGTTATATTAAAAAAAAAGACAGAATTACTTGAAAATGTCTAATTCAGTAAACTGTGTACTGTATTTAATGCTTGTGTTCCTCTTTTTGTCCTATCTACCCCCCTCCCATAGTGCATTCCTCAACAGAAAAATGATAGTGACTGTGGTGTGTTTGTTCTTCAGGTAGGGTGACTCCCCATCTTTACTGCTTTTAATTGTGTAATTGAAATGAGTAGTTGTGAAGCATAGTGACTAATAACATGTTCAAATCACCTGTAACGGCTGAAGGTGGTCCCTAGCCAGCAGTGATGGATACCTGTGCATGTGAAGCAGACTGGGTACATACCAGAAATAAAGCCACAGTATCATGGCAGGACGAATTTACCTTGTCTCGCTGCTTTTCAGTGCGTATGTAGTAGATTTTACTGTAATTTTTGAATATGTTTGAGGTTCCGTAGGGCTGCTAGTCCAAGTGGAACTGTACCCCAGCAATGGTTACCGCCTTCACAGGAAGAGAGTAGAAATAAAGCCTTTCACTTGCATGTTGTCATATCAGATTTCTCAAACATCTCAAAACACTTCACTAACAATGTCTCACTTTGAAGTGACTTTGCTGGGAGAAAATCAAAAATAAACAAATTGCAGGCTGATCTAATCCTGTATTAATTCTGTAGATTTTGTAGTGCAAGGAAATGTTTTAATGCTGTTTTGGGGTCAAAACAAATACCTGTCAAAATAAGAAAAAAAACTGCAAATGTTTGAAATCAGAAAATGCTGAAAATATCAACATCTGAAAAGACAGGTTAATGTTTGTCAAGATTTGAAGCATTAAACTATCTTTTCTCTTTTCAGACTGGCCTCTCTCTCTCTTTATTACAATCAAAATAAGATACTTGGTTAAACCAGTATTTCTCCTCACAAACATACAACAGGAAAATGAGTGCCAGAAGATCTGGACTCTCTGAAACTGCCATTTTTAACATTTTGAACACATACTGTGATGCTGAAGGATCACCATTAGCTTGTGGTGGTTATACTACTGAAATAGCTGGAAATCCTACTAAAATATGCATTTCAATAAACCCATAAATTTAACCTGTTCCATCTGCTTTTAAGTTTAATATTTTTGTGTAAATACACTTACCTGTTTCCTTCCAGTATCTCAATTTGCTCTGAAATTTTGGCCCAGATTAGTAGCATTTGGTTTCTGGCTGATTTATTTTCTTAAAGAATAGAGAGCCAGAACTTTAAAGTTTGATCTAGTCACATCGCTGAAGTGACCGTATACTTAATACGTCCAAGCCATTGTTGAGCATTCCAAAGTTTCCTGAGTCAACTAAAGTGATCCAGGGGCTGAAATAAGTGACCTCAATAATGGTCCACAGATTAGGGATTCCTTGATTAATACCGTCCTTGATTTTACTTTCATTTTCAACCTTCTGTGGTAAATTTGACAAATGCTGATTATGTTAACAATAGCAGATTACTGACAGAGTCAGGTTGTGTTGCAGTATCAGTTTGGATGCATCTCCATTTAAAAAAATGTGTTCATGGGATGTGGGCGTCGCTGGCAAGACCTGCATTTATTGCCCATCCCTAATTGCCCTTGAGAAGGTGATGATGAGACAACCGAGTGGCTCGCTAGTCCATTTCAGAGGGCAGTTAAGATCAACCACATTGCTGTGGGTCTGGAATCACATTTGGCCAGACCAGGTAAGGACAGCAAACTTCCTTCCCTGAAGGACATTAGTGAACCAGATGGGTTTTTAACGACAATCTGGTAGTTTCATGGACACCATTACTGATACTAGCTTTTTAATCCCAGATTTATTTAATTAACTGAATTTAGATTCCCCAGCTGCCGTGATGGGATTTGAACTTCGCCAGATTATTAGTCTAAGCCTCTGGATTACTAGTCCAGTGATATAACCACCATGCTACCATTCCCTTAATACCAAAGAAAATTGCTGTTCGGATTACACTCGCTTTCCTAAATCCACTAGTCAGAGATTGTTATTGGAACTTTTAACTTGAAGAAAATAATCCTAAAGAAAGACTTAAGTGCAAAATTGTCGTGGCTTGCCTGGAGTACCTAAGCAAGTGGGCAGGTGCAGACAAGAGAAGTGCGAAAAGGTTCCCCATAATGAACTGAAAGGATTGTTGAAGTTTAAAATGTGAAAATACTAGCCGACCCCTGTCATTTATGTAGATGTACTGAGCCCAAGTAGAACGTGTCAGCCTGGCTCAGTTGATGGCAGTGAGTCAGTCAGTGGATGATGGATTCAAGGCCCACTCCAGCGCAGTACTGAGTGTGTGTGCTGCTCTGTCAATCGTGCCATCAATGCCTGTCCTGCTGGTGTATGTTAAAAGCTGCTATAGCAGGGAGTTACTCCCAATGTTCTGGATAAAATTTCCCATCTCCGCCAAAAAATAGTTCATTCATTTTATTGCTGTTTCTGCAGTCTTGGTGTGTACAAAATGGATGCCACATTAGCCTACTGTATTAATTATACAGGTGTTTCTGAGAAGTGTGCTATAGAGTGCTATATAAATACTTCCCTCCCCCCTCCCCTTCTGTCTTGGTTTCTCTGTTGAATTAGCATAAGTGTGGCTTAATGGTGTGTTTTCCCAATTCCTGCCAACACTTCTACTTGCTAATTATTTAAAGAATTTGAAACCTTCTCAGTGTGCTGACCCTGTATTTCCATTGCCTCTTTTAGTACTGCAAGTGCCTGGCTCTAGGAAGACCCTTTCAGTTTTCTCAGAAAGACATGCCTGAAGTAAGAAAACTGATCTACAGAGAACTGTGTGAGTGCAAGCTCATGGAGTGAGCTGGCAGGAAGGAGCTGATTGAAACTCCTCACAGGAAATTGCATTCCAGGAGATCGGTGTGGCCAGTATTGTTACATGTCGTCTGGAAGGAGAAGAGAAAGAAGGCAGGGAGGGAGGAAGTTGGCAGTGTTTACCTCCTTTCCAGGTGCATGCATGGCCTGAGCACCTTCAGACTTAAAAGCACAACTTTGCTCGATTGGCCTGTTGCTGATGAATTGCATGTAGCAGTAGACTATAAAGTTAGACTTCCTTATTGTCTGCATATTTTGAGAACCTCTAAGTAAAGGAAGTAGTAAAATTTACATTAACTTAGGAGGGGGAAAACTGAAGTCTTAGTGTAGAAATCGTTCCAGGTATTATTAAGTGAGAGCCCCCTCTTCATATCCACGGGGGAGATTTTCACTTTTTCCACAGATGTTTAATGACCATTTAGGTCATTGTGTTGAGCTGCAGCATGATTGAAAGTGAAAATAGTTTCATTTAAAACACACAGTAACTCTTGGGGTCAGTACTGTGAATGTCAGAGGCTATGGTGACACTGGACATTAGTACAATAAATCTTACATGTTTAGCCCAAGGCATATTTCCCATCTAATTTTTCACACACACATACCTGTATAATGGGCTCCTCTGTGTTGCTTCCCCATTTCATTAAACAATGGAATGGATTTGCTGGAGTGACATAATTATAACATGTTCTCAGAGTTGGCATATGTGTTTGCCTGGCTCAATAGTGATGGAAAGCCTTTTTCCTTTCTGCTTAAACAAAAATATTATTTTGTTTTGTGGTATTTTACATTGCTGCTAATTTTGGAAGTTTTACTCTGAAAGATGAAGAACTAATCGGGCTCAGTGTCATTCATTTTAAACAGAGTATCTGAGGCATATCTCGGTATTGCAAACTTGGGGTCTGCAAAATTAGCCTTTATTTTTTAATTCATTGTTTGAATGTGGGCATTGCTGGCAAGGTTAGCATTTATTGCCCATTCCTAATTGCCCTGAGATGGTAATGGTGGGCATTCTTGAACTGCTAGCGATTTGAGTCAACCATGTTGATACGGGACTGCAATCACGTATAGGCCAAATCAGGTGAAGACACACAAGTTTTCTATTTTTTTTTTAACGACAATCCAAAACCTTCATGCTCATTTTACTGATTCCTGTACCATTTTGTTTAAACCTGCATTCAAATTCTCAAACTGCCATGGTGGGATTTGAGCACACATTCTTAGAATTACTAGTCCAGTAATGCAACCATTACACTACTGTACCCTGTATCTACTTCTATAGTTCCATTTTTCCTTTTAATATTTTTGTTTTTTTATTTTTGACACCGGTCAAATTATGTGATTTAGAACCTAGAAAGCTGGTATCTGACGGTGTGAACTGTTTTTTTTGGTCTTTTTAAAAGAAAGATGGAAACTACTAAGTGGAGAAATTCTTGAAAATGAATTAAGCCAGTGTGTGAGGGTGAGAATTATTCTAGATAATGCTCAGCAAAATATAGTGCAAAGTGTAGACTGCTACCCTTGTATTGTGTTCTGCAACGATATTGCAAATAGATTTCAGATTTTCAGAAATTGATGAGTATTTGATTTTTTTTTTCTCCCATAGTTAAATCATTTCAAAATTTTGTCCCTTAACTTTACAGTCTGCACTCGGTAACTCTAGAAGTCAATATATATATACATGCTTTCATATTCCAATACTTTGGTAAAGAAATAATGTATTTCACTGGGCAGGCGATTTTCCCAATTATTTAAAATCAAACCTGTAAGTGGAAAATGATTAAAACTTCCTTCTATAATAGTTAAATGCCTCTGGTGCATCCCAAATATTTCAGTCAGAAATTGATCTTTTCCTCAATTTTTAATTCTGGAAAATTGCGTAAGGAAGTTATGATTCTGGGAATAAACTGCCTAATTTTGGTACTTGGTTGCACAATCCTGGAAGGAGCTTTTAAATCTAAATTTCCAGGTCCTCATAGACGCCATGGTCAGTTGAGGTGGTGATTTAGTTGTACTGAACCTGCGTTCATGGAGTTTAGCAACGGCAATGCATCATATGGTCAATACTACTTTAGGAGGGCGCAACGATGCAATTAAATATTTATAAGAGCTGCTTCGTACTGAGCTAAAACTATTCTCGGTACATTATCCATTGTATCCAGAACCCCACCAAGTCTTTTACAGGTTAGGAGATGAAAGATATGTTACGTTATAAACATTAGTGCAATAATAGAAGTTGTGAGTAAAGTAGGAGAGATTTTTTTTTACTCACGCAAGGAGAACTGTTGTAATTAGATCTATGTTGTTATGGAGATTGGACAATAAAATATTTGAGGAGTGTCTAACCCTTTCTTTGTTGCTGTCTTCTCATTGCCCCTCCCTAAATCTATCTTTTCTTCCTTAGTGTGTGGTGTGACCTTCCTCCTTTTCGCATACTTTTATGTTTACTATCTGGAGTTTTTGGTTAGTTGTGCTGTGTTTAACTGAGAATGATGTATCTCGGTACAATGTGTATTTGAATATAAAACATTGTTTGACACACTGTCTGTGCGTGTTTACAAATTCTATTGCATCAGTGAATCCAAATCTTCCAATCCACCTTAAACTCAATTTTAGACACTATGCCTTGAAGTATTTGTATGATGCTGTTATCTGCATGATCAGATTGAGTTACCCTGAAATCTGAACTATTAACATTATAAATATAAAAATGCTGTAAATTTTTTGATATTTGTATGTATATTAATTTCAGCCTTTCAAATGGTTACCTCCTAAATGTTGGGGGAAAAAAGAGGATTTTTTTTTCTTGCGAGTCTATTAATCTGAAGTTTTGTTGAAACCTGCAACCAGTTTGTTAATGCCGGACTAATTCCCTGCAGTAGATGATGGTCTAGCCTTTACAGCGACCTGTGATTGTTTCATGAGTGCCATCTGCTTAAAGGAGAAGTCACTCTACTAATCAACTAGCATTGTATAGTAAGACATCATTGTTACCAATCGCTCGTGGTAATCATCACTTCTTGAATTGAATTATCACCAAAAGCTCGGTAAATCCCTCCCCGAATGTACAGAATATGGTGGTCTCTGCAAGTTTGTAAAATTAAATTGACACTTGAGCAACAAAAGCAGCGAGGAGTCTAGGCTTTCAACTATGTTACTTGCACGTTAACCTTTTGAAGATTGGGAGTGGATTTCTAAGTATTTGAATGGGGAAATAAATGCATGTGTCAAGCCTGTGATCTTGTTGCTGACATTATAGACAGCCATATAGGGCTGGCAGGGATAGGGCGCACAACTTGTCACTTTTTTCAAAATGGGAAGCATCTTCAAGTAAGGTTTATTTTTATTTGAAAAGTAAATCTTTAAAATCAGTTTACACATGACGGCTGCATTAAACGGAATGATCTCGGTCAGCTCAGCAACATTGAAGGAATGTGGTGTTTGGTGACTAGGAATCTCAGTTCAGTAATGGAATCTTTCCTTGTCTGCTGTATATCTTATCACTTAATACTGTTATGCATGTTCAGGATCAGAAGTCTTGAAACTTGGAAATAACATAAATGTTGCCTCCTTTCCAGTCAGTTATGACTAAAGCTATCAAGGCAAAACATTAAGAAATTCTAGTTCACTCCATAAAGGAAATAAAAAGCAGCAACTGGAGGTCAAACCACTCAAGTCTATATTTATCCTGAAATTTGCAGGTTCTAAATAGCTATAAAATTAAGGGTAGAGTTAGTACCAGCATATTGTAGATACTTTGCAGGACATTACTTTAGTACAAATAATGCAAGTTTTACAGTCTCTTTCTTCGTTTAATTTAATACATTTTTGAAGTCTGCTATTATAATTTGTTATGGCTCAGAAACCAGCATTTTCACTGCCATTCCTCTTTGACACTGTTCTGTGATGAAGGATTTGAATATCCAGTTAAACCAGACTTGGCGTGTTCTGGATATGTCAAATTAATGTTCACGTTAGAAACATAGAAAATAGGTGCAGGAGTAGGCTATTCGGCCCTTCGAGCCTGCACCACCATTCAATAAGATCATGGCTGATCATTCCCTCAGTACCCCTTTCCTGCTTTCTCTCCATATCCCCTTAGCTGTAAGAGCCATATCTAACTCCCTCTTGAATATATCCAATGAACTGGCATCAACAACTCTCTGCGGCAGGGAATTCCACAGGTTAACAACTCTGAGTGAAGAAGTTTCTTCTCATCTCAGTCCTAAATGGCCTACTCCTTATCCTAAGACTGTGTCCCCTGGTTCTGGACTTCCCCAACATTGGAAACATATGTTTCTGAGATCCCCTCTCATCCTTCTAAACTCCAGTGTATAAAGGCCCAGTTGATTCAGTGTCTTCTCATAGGTCAATCCTGCCATCATGGGAATCAGTCTGGTGAACCTTCACTGCACTCCCTCAATAGCAAGAACGTCCTTCCTCAGATTAGGAGACTAAAACTGAACACAATATTCCAAGTGAGGCCTCACCAAGGCCCTGTACAACTGCAGTAAGACCTCCCTGCTCCTATACTCGAATCCCCTAGCTATGAAGGCGAACATACCATTTGCCGCCTTCATTGCCTGCTGTACCTGCATGCCAACTTTCAGTGACCGATGAACCATGACACCCAGGTCTCATTGCACCTCCCCTTTTCCTAATCAGCCGCCATTCAGATAATATTCTGCCTTTGTGTTTTTGCCCCCAAAGTGGATAACCTCACATTTATCCACATTATATTGTATCTGCCATGCATTTGCCCACTCACCTAACCTGTCCAAGTCGCCCTGCAGCCTCTTAGCGTCCTCACAGCTCACACCGCCACCCAGTTTAGTGTCATCTGCAAACTTGGAGATATTACACTCAATTCCTTCATCTAAATCATTAATGTATATTGTAAATAGCTGAGGTCCCAGCACTGAGCTCTGCGACACCCCACTAGTCACTGCCTGCCATTCTGAAAAGGACCTGTTTATCCCAACTCTCTGCTTCCTGTCTGCCAACCAGTTCTCTATCCACGTCAGTACATTACCCCCAATACCATGTGCTTTGATTTTGCACACCAATCTCTTGTGTGGGACCTTATCAAAAGCCTTTTGAAAGTCCAAATACACCACATCCACTGGTTCTCCCTTGTCCACTCTACTAGTTACATCCTCAAAAAATTCCAGAAGATTTGTCCAGCATGATTTCCCTTTCATAAATCCATGCTGACTTGGACCGATCCTGTCACTGCTTTCCAAATGTGCCACTATTTCACCTTTAATAACTGATTCCAATATATTCCCCACTACTGATGTCAGGCGAATCAGTCTATAATTACCTGTTTTCTCTCTCCCTTTTTTAAAGTGGTGTTACATTAGCTACCCTCCAGTCCATAGGAACTGATCCAGAGTCGATAGACTGTTGGAAAATGATCACCAATGCATCCACTATTTCTATGGCCACTTCCTTAAGTACTCTGGGATGCAGACTATCAGGCCCCGGGGATTTATCGGCCTTCAATCCAATCAATTTCCCTAACACAGTTTCTCGACTAATAAGGATATCCTTCAGTTTCTCCTCGCTAGACCCTCGGGGTCCCTTAGTACTTCCAGAAGGTTATTTGGGTCTTCCTTAGTGAAGACAGAACCAAAGTATTTGTTCAACTGGTCTGCCATTTCTTTGTTCCCCATTATAAATTCACCTGAATCTGACTGCAAGGCACCTACGTTTGTCTTCACTAATCTTTTTTTCTCCACATATCTATAGAAGCTTTTGCAGTCAGTTTTTATGTTCCCGGCAAGCTTCCTCTCATACTCTATTTTCCTCCTCCTAATTAAACCCTTTGTCCTCCTCTGCTGAATTCTAAATTTCTCCCTCAGGTTTTCTGCTTTTTCTGGCCAATTTATATGCCTCTTCCTTGGATTTAACACTATCCTTAATTTCCCTTGTTAGCCACGGTTAAGCCACCTTCCCCGTTTTATTTTTACTCCAGACAGGGATGTACAATTGTTGAAGTTCATCCATGTGGTCTTTAAATGTTTGCCATTGCCTATCCACCCTCAACTCTTTAAGTATCATTCGCCAGTCTATTCTAGCCAATTCATGCCTTATACCATCGAAGTTACCTTTCCTTTTTAGGACCCTAGTCTCTGAATTAACTGTGTCACTCTCCATCTTAATAAAGAATTCTACCATATTATGGTGTCACTTCCCCAAGGGACCTCGCACAGCAAGATTGTTAATTAGTCCTTTCTCATTACACATCAGGCCAGCCCTCTAGTTGGTTCCTCGACATTGGTCTAGAAAACCATCCCTAATACACTCCAGGATATCCTCCTCCCACTTTATTGCACGCGTCCTTAATTTCTTGTTTGATGCTGTCCCCAACCCCTCTCCTACTGTTTGGGGGTCTTTACACAACTCCCACTAGCGTTTTCTGCCCTTTGGCATTCCACAGCTCCACCCATACCGATTCCACATCATCCAAGCTAATGTTCTTCCTTGCTATTGTGTTAATTTCCTCTTTAACCAGCAACACTACCCTACCTCCTTTTCTTTTCTGTCTATCCTTCCTGAATGTTGAATACCCCTGGATGTTGAGTTCCCAGCCTTGGTCACCCTGGAGCCATGTCTCCGTGATGCCAATTATATCATATTCATTAATTGCTTCAGGCTTGCCTTTTTAACACACTTTGCCCTTTTGGAATTTTGTTGTAATGTGGCCTTTTTTGATTTTTGCCTTGGGTTTCTCTGCCCTCCACTTCTACTTCTTTCTAGCTTTTGCTTTTGCCCCCATTCTACTTCCCTCTGTTTCCCTGCATAGGTTCCCATCCCCCTGCCATATTAGTTTAATTCCTCCCCAACAGCACTAGCAAACACTCCCCCAAGGACATTGGTTCCAGTCCTGCCCAGGTGCAGACCGTCCGATTTGTACTGGTCCCACCTCCCCCAGAACCGGTTCCAATGTCCCAGGAATTTGAATCTCTTCCTGCTGCACCACTGCTCAAGCCACGTATTCATCTGAGCTATCCTGCGATTCCTACTCTGACTAGCACATGGCTCTGGTAGCAATCCTGGGATTACTATCTTAGAAACATAGAAACATAGAAAATAGGTGCAGGAGTAGGCCATTCGGCCCTTCTAGTCTGCACCGCCATTCAATGAGTTCATGGCTGAACATTCAACTTCAGTACCCCATTCCTGCTTTCTCGCCATACCCCTTGATCCCCCTAGCAGTAAGGACCTCATCTAACTCCTTTTTGAATATATTTAGTGAATTGGCCTCAACAACTTTCTGTGGTAGAGAATTCCACAGGTTCACCACTCTCTGGGTGAAGAAGTTCCTCCGCATCTCGGTCCTAAATGGCTTACCCCTTATCCTGAGACTGTGACCCCTGGTTCTGGACTTCCCCAACATTGGGAACATTCTTCCTGCATCTAACCTGTCTAACCCCGTCAGAATTTTATATGTTTCTATGAGGTCCCCTCTCATTCTTCTGAACTCCAGTGAATACAAGCCCAGTTGATCCAGTCTTTCTTGATAGGTCAGTCCCGCCATCCCGGGAATCAGTCTGGTGAACCTTCGCTGCACTCCCTCAATAGCAAGAATGTCCTTCCTCAGGTTAGGAGACCAAAACTGTACACAATACTCCAGGTGTGGCCTCACCAATGCCCTGTACAACTGTAGCAACACCTCCCTGCCCCTGTACTCAAATCCCCTTGCTATGAAGGCCAACATGCCATTTGCTTTCTTAACCGCCTGCTGCACCTGCATGCCAACCTTCAATGACTGATGTACCATGACACCCAGGTCTCTTTGCACCTCCCCTTTTCCTAATCTGTCACCATTCAGATAATAGTCTGTCTCTCTGTTTTTACCACCAAAGTGGATAACCTCACATTTATCCACATTATACTTCATCTGCCATTCATTTGCCCACTCACCTAACCTATCCAAGTCGCTCTGCAGCCTCACAGCATCCTCCTCGCAGCTCACACTGCCACCCAACTTAGTGTCATCCGCAAATTTGGAGATACTACATTTAATCCCCTCATCTTTGAGGTCCTACTGTTTAATTTAACTTCTAGCTCCCTAAATTCATCTTGTAAGACCTCATCCCATTTTTTACCTATATCGTTGGTACCTATATGCACCACGACAACTGGCTGTTCACCCTCCCGCTCCAAAATATCCTGCAACCGCTCTGAGACATCCTTGACCCTTGCACCAGGGAGGCAACATACCATCCTGGAGTCTTGATTGTGGCCGCAGAAACGTCTTATCTATTCCCCTTACAATAGAATCCCCTACCACTATAGTTCTCCCACTCTTTTTCCTGCCCTCCTGTGCAGCAGAGCAACCCACGGTGCTATGGACTTGACTGCTGCTGCCCTCCCCTGATGAGTCATCCCCCTCAACAATACCCAAAACTGTGTATCTGTTTTGGAGGGGGATGACCGCAGGGGACCTCTGTACTACCTTCCTTCCACTGCTCTTCCTGTTGGTCACCCATTCCCTATCTGGCTGTGTAACCTTTACCTGCGATCTGACCAACTCACTAAACATGCTATTCACGATATCCTCAGCATCGTGGATGCTCCAGAGTGAATCCACCCGCAGCTCCAGTGCCGCAATGCGGTCTGTCAGGAGCTGCAGGAGGACACACTTCCCGCACATGTAGTCGTCAGGGACACTGGAAGCGTCCGAGTTTCCACATAGCACAGGAGGAGCATAACACGTGTCCGAGCTCTCCTGCCGTGACTTAACCCTTAGATTAAATTAATTTGGCAACAACAATGGTCCCACTTGCTGCTTTCTTAGTTGGGGCTTTCTTCAGGTGTGGACCCGAGCAGAATGTGGTCAATTTCCTTCATTGTACTCATATGATGGGATTACCATGTCCAGCGATTAATATTCTGCCCTAAACAGACATCTTTCTCCAATTTATCTCTGATCTCCCCTCTTGACCTCTCCACGCTCATCATGTCCATGAGACCCACTTCCTGCTCCCTTGACCCTATTCCTACTAAACTGCTGACCACCCAACTTCCTTTTCTGACTTCCATGTTAGCTGACATTGTTGATTATTCTCTCTCCTCGGGTATGGTCCACCTCTCATTTAAATCTGCCGTCATCACACCTCTCAAAAAAACCAACCCTTGACCCCCATTGTGCTTGCAAGCTACAGCCCCATCTCCGACCTCCGTTTCCCCTCAAGTCCTTGAATGTGCTGTCGTCTCCCAAATCCGTGCCCATTGTAAGAGAAATTTGGCATTAGGGGTACCAGCGGGGCAAGGGTTAAAGTGCTGGTTCCTGCATAAGGAGGTAAAGACTTTTCTTCTCATGCCTTGTATATCTTCTCACGCCTTGTACATTCCAGCTCCAAGGATCCAGAATGTATTGTTATGGGTTGGGATACCAGATAGTATTCCAACATGGAATGTCAATAGGAGAGAACCTAAACAGACCGCTGATAAGGCGGTGAGAAGAGACCAGAGCGACTTCATGGCACCAAAGGAAATGTATAACAAATCCCAACATAATGATACCATTCTGGGAACGGTCTAAGATGGTCACGAGATCATGGCCTGTCAGTCAGAGCTCATGACCTGTCAATCCGGAGTAGTACTGATAAGGTAGTCCAATTCGGGAAGTAGCGCTGATAAGGTAGTTCAATTAGAGATCTAGGGAGGTCTTGTCCGGGAACAGAGGGGTTTTTGAAATGTATAAAAGTTGTATGATTGTGCTGTTCGGAGAGCATCCCCACTCACAGGCGGCTGTGATACGGGTTGTTCCCGGACGTTCGTAATAAAGATCGTTATACTTTGCCATCCGTCTCTGTCTGCTAACTTCGAGAATTGCTACGTGGGCTGGGGCGAGCGTCGACCCTCTATATCAGTGGGCCCGCTCGTGGGAAAAGAAGCCTTCCCATCTCCCCCTTACACCCATCTTTCCCAAAATTCCATGTTTGAATCCCTTCAATCTGGTTTCCGTCCCTGCCACAGCACCGAAACATCTCTCGTCAAAGTCACAAATGACATCTTTTGTGACTGTGACAAAGGTAAACTATCCCTCCTCGTCCTTCTTGA
Organism: Pristiophorus japonicus; assembly: GCF_044704955.1. Classification (NCBI taxonomy): domain Eukaryota; kingdom Metazoa; phylum Chordata; class Chondrichthyes; family Pristiophoridae; genus Pristiophorus; species Pristiophorus japonicus. The sequence goes on along the minus strand of NC_091982.1, from coordinate 261,629,733 downwards.
CCTGTCTGCAGCCTTTGATACGTTTGACCACTCCATCCTCCTCCGAGGTCTATCCACCATTGTCCAGCTGGGTGGGATTGCACTCTCCTGGTTCCATTCTTATCTATTTAATCGTAGCCAGAAAATCACTTGCAGTGGCTGCTCTTCCCACTCCTGCATCGTTACCTCTGGTGTCTGCCAAGGATCTATCCTTGGCCCCCTCCTATTTCTCAACTATATGCTGCCCTTGGTGACAACCTTCGGGAAATTGGCATCAGTTTCCACATGCCTGCTGACGACACCCAACTCTCTAACTCACCATCAGTTCTCTTGACTGCAAAATTGTCAGACTGCGTGTCCGACATCCAGTGCTGGATGAGCAGAAATGTTCTTCCAATTAAATATTGGGAAGACCGAAGCTATTGTCTTTGGTCCCCGCCACAAACTGCTGTCTGTCTGAGGCTGAGCCAGACTGTTCGCAACCTAGTTGTCATAATTGACCCTGAAATGAACTTCCGGCCACATAGCTAAAACCGCTAACATTACCTGTATCCACCCTTGCCTCAGCTCATCTGCTACTGAAACCCTCATCAATGCCTTTGTTACCTCTCGACTGGACTACTCCAACGCACCCCTGACTGGCCGCCTACATTCTATCCTATGTAAACTTGAGTTCATCTAAAACTCAGCAGCCTGTGTCCCAACTCGCACCAATTCCTGCTGACCTATCACCCCTGTGCTCGCTGACCTACATTGGCTCCCGGCTAAGCAATTCCTCAATTTCAAAATTCTCACCCTTGTTTACAAATCCCTCCAGGGCCTTGCCCCTCCCTAGCTCAAAATCTCCTTCAGCCTCACAACCCAGCCCCCCACCCCAAAGATATCTGCGTTCCTCAAATTCTGCCCTCTCGAGCATCCCTGATTATAACTGCTTAACCATCGGTGGCCGTGCCTTCAGCTGCCTGGTCCCCAAGCTTGAATTCCGTCCCTAAACCTCTCTGTTTCTCTACCTCTCTTTCCTCCTTGACCACGCTTTTGGACATCTGTAATTTCTTATCTGGCACAGTGTCAAATTTATTTGTTTTGTTTTATAACACTCCTGTGAAGCGCCTTGGAACATTTTACTACGTTAAAGGCGCTATATAAATACAAGTTCTTGTTGCATTGGAACCAAGATCCTGCAATCCTTACTGGCAAGACTACCACCTTCCATGGGCCTGGGTCATGTCATTCATGGGCCAACTACCCTTGTGACCCAAAAGCTGGGTCTACATTTGCTGGGTTACTAACTGTAACACCGTGACAAAAGAGTAACATTTTGGGCTCAGTCCCCTGAAGAAGCACCAACCTCAGACATTGTATTGAGCCACATGGACCGAGCGTCTCACCTGTTCTGTTGTCTCCTAAGTGCCACCGTAAGGGACATTTTGGAGACATTGGAAAAGATTGCAGAGGGTGGGAGAAGCTAGCCAGTCATTGGCTCCCATGTGGATGACATAGGAAGGACTGAGGAGTAGGGCTGTAAATGTGGGCATCTCTGGATTACACCCCCAGCCACATGCTAGAATTGGAAGGATAGGAATATTAGGGAGCACAATACATGGCTGATGGGGTGTCAGGAAGAGGGGTTCTGTTTTATGAGGCATTGGTATGAGTTCTGGGGAAGCTGGAAGCTGGTTCACAAGGATAGACAATGTCTGAACAGAAAGGGAGCTAATGAACTGGCAAAGCAGATAAAAAGGGAAGTGAGCAGTCATTTAAACTAGGAAGGACGGGAGGGAAAATAAAAGCTATCAGAAAGAGTAATTAGAGAAGGTAGAAATAAATGAGATAAATATACAATTTTTTTTAAGTAGTAAAAAGGACACAAGGAACAAAGGGAGAAGAGGAGAATCAAATTGACCAGTTATAAACAGGAAAAGGTTGTTAATTTGGACAAAGTAGTGTTAAATACAAAAACTGCATTGTGTTGCGATGCTTAGAGTGTGGATAATAAACTGGGAATTAGAAACAATTATGGATTTAACAGCACTAACAAATGTGGCTGTAAACTCAGCCGGGGTGGAAAATAAACACCAGGTTACAATATTTTTAGTGAAGGGGTCTGATAGCATGCATGAAACCTGGAAGTGCAGCGTGTCTGTCAATGGCTTTTTAACCTAGCCTACTGCATTAACATATGATTTCAGGGCTTCCCTGACCATTCCTAGCGTGATGATGATCCGTATGACTAATTTCAACTCCAGTATTTAAAGAGATATACCAAACATGCAAATTGAAGCTGTTGGAGTTGGGAAGGAGAGAAACAAGTCTTCCCATGGAAAGTAGAACATCAAAGGCTGCTTCCCTGGATGTGCTGCTGGGGGCTGTGAGGATCCAGAGGGATATACTGTTCCCTAGCAACTGGAGGAAGAAGTCAGCTCGTGCCACCGAGAAGGCATGGTTGGAGGTGGCACAAGAGGTCAACAGCAGAAGCGTGGTTCCATGCTGCCAGGTAAAATGCAGGAAGCGATTTAAGCGGTTGGTGAGGCGTGAGTCCGGGGATTAGCAGAGGCCTATAAAGGCCGCGAGAGGCGTCGGGAGTTCGTTGGTGAGGCGTGAGTCCGGAGATCAGCAGAGGCCTATAAAAGGTCGCGAGAGGCATTGGGAGTTCGTTGGTGAGGCGTGAGTCCGGAGATCAGCAGAGGCCTATAAAGGCCGCGAGAGGCGTCGGGAGTTCGTTGGTGAGGCGTGAGTCCGGAGATCAGCAGAGGCCTATAAAGGCCGCGAGAGGCGTCGGGAGTTCGTTGGTGAGGCGTGAGTCCGGGCATCAGCAGCGGCCTATAAAGGCGTGACTTGTACAGCTACAGGGAGAAGGCAAAAAAGTAGAAAGAAACAGAAAGGTGACGTCACAGCCTAGGGGGTAAATGACTGGCTGGTGATTGGTGAGTAGTTTTTCTTTTTCTTTCTACATTAGTCAGTAACTTTTAACATTGTTGTTGCCAATTTAAGTGTATCTAAGGGTTAAGTCATGGCAGGAGAGCTCGGTCGGGTGTTATGCTCCTCCTGTACCATGTGGGAACTCAGGGACACTTCCGGTGTCCCTGACAACTACGTGTGCGGGAAGATCCGCCTCGAGCTCCTGACGGTCCGCGTTGCGGAATTGGAGCTGAGGGTGGATTCACTCTGGAGCATCCATGATGCTGAGAATGACGTGAGTATCACGTGTAGTGAGTTGGTCTTACCGCAGGAGAAGGGTCCACAGCCAGATAGGGAATGGAAGACCAGCAGGAAGAGTAGTGCAAGGAAGGTAGTGCAGGGGTCCCCTGTGGTCATCCCCCTGCAAAACAGATACACCACTTTGAGTACTGTTGGGGGGGGATGACTCATCAGGGGAGGGCAGCAGCAGCCAAGTTCATGGCACCGTGGCTGGCTCTGCTGCACAGGAGGGCAGGAAAAAGAGTGGGAGAGCGATAGTGATAGGGGATTCAATGGTGAGGGGAACAGATAGGCATTTCTGCGGCCGCAACCGAGACTCCAAGATGCTATGTTGCCTCCCTGGTGCAAGGGTCAAGGATGTCTCGGAGCGGGTGCAGGACATTCTGAAATGGGAGGGAGAACAGCCAGTTGTCGTGGTGCACATTGGTACCAACGACATAGGTAAAAAAAGGAATGAGATCCTACGAAACGAATTTAAGGAGCTAGGAGCTAAATTAAAAAGTAGGACCTCAAAAGTAGTAATCTCGGGATTGCTACCAGTGCCACGTGCTAGTCAGAGTAGGAATCGCAGGATAGCACAGATGAATACGTGGCTTGAGCAGTGGTGCAGCAGGGAGGGATTCAAATTCTTGGGGCATTGGAACCGGTTCTGGGGGAGGTGGGACCAGTACAATCCGGACGGTCTGCATCTGGGCAGGACCGGAACCAATGTCCGAGGGGGAGTGTTTGCTAGTGCTGTTGGGGAGGAGTTAAACTAATATGGCAGGGGGATGGGAACCAATGCAGGGGGACAGAGGGAGACAAAAAGGAGGCAAAAGCAAAAGACAGAAAGGAGATGAGGAAAAGTGGAGGGCAGAGAAACCCAAGGCAAAGAACAAAAAGGGCCACTGTACAGCAAAGTTCTAAAAGGACAAAGGGTGTTAAAAAAACAGGCCTGAAGGCTTTGTGTCTTAATGCAAGGAGTATCCGCAATAAGGTGGATGAATTAACTGTGCAAATAGATGTTAACAAATATGATGTGATTGGGATTACGGAGACGTGGCTCCAGGATGATCAGGGCTGGGAACTCAACATCCAGGGGTATTCAACATTCAGGAAGGATAGAATAAAAGGAAAAGGAGGTGGGGCAGCATTGCTGGTTAAAGAGGAGATTAATGCAATAGTTAGGAAAGACATTAGCTTGGATGATGTGGAATCGATATGGGTCGAGCTGCAGAACACCAAAGGGCAAAAAACGTTAGTGGGAGTTGTGTACAGACCTCCAAACAGTAGTAGTGATGTTGGGGAGGGCATCAAACAGGAAATTAGGGGTGTATGCAATAAAGGTGCAGCAGTTATCATGGGTGACTTTAATATGCACATAGATTGGGCTAGCCAAACTAGAAGCAATACAGTGGAGGAGGATTTCCTGGAGTGCATAAGGGATGGTTTTCTAGACCAATATGTTGAGGAACCAACTAGGGGGGAGGCCATCTTAGACTGGGTGTTGTGTAATGAGAGAGGATTAATTAGCAATACCGTTGTGTGAGGCCCCTTGGGGAAGAGTGACCATAATATGGTGGAATTCTGCATTAGGATGGAGAATGAAACAGTTAATTTAGAGACCATGGTCCAGAACTTAAAGAAGGGTAACTTTGAAGGTATGAGGCGTGAATTGGTAGGATAGATTGGCGAATGATACTTCAGGGGTTGACTGTGGATGGGCAATGGCAGACATTTAGAGACCGCATGGATGAATTACAACAATTGTACATTCCTGTCTGGCGTAAAAATAAAAAAGGGAAGGTGGCTCAACCGTGGCTATCAAGGGAAATCAGGGATAGTATTAAAGCCAAGGAAGTGGCATACAAATTGGCCAGAAATAGCAGCGAACCCGGGGACTGGGAGAAATTTAGAACTCAGCAGAGGAGGACAAAGGGTTTGATTAGGGCAGGGAAAATGGAATACGAGAAGAAGCTTGCAGGGAACATTAAGGCGGATTGCAAAAGTTTCTATAGGTATGTAAAGAGAAAAAGGTTAGTAAAGACAAACATAGGTCCCCTGCAGTCAGAATCAGGGGAAGTCATAACGGGGAACAAAGAAATGGCGGACCAATTGAACAAGTACTTTGGTTCGGTATTCACTAAGGAGGACACAAACAACCTTCCGGATATAAAAGGGGTCGGAGGGTCTAGTAAGGAGGAGCAACTGAGGGAAATCCTTATTAGTTGGGAAATTGATGGGATTGAAGGCCGATAAATCCCCAGGGCCTGATGGACTGCATCCCAGAGTACTTAAGGAGGTGGCCTTGGAAATAGTGGATGCATTGACAGTCATTTTCCAACATTCCATTGACTCTGGATCAGTTCCTATGGAGTGGAGGGTAGCCAATGTAACCCCACTTTTTAAAAAAGGAGGGAGAGAGATAACAGGGAATTATAGACCGGTCAGCCTGACATCGGTAGTGGGTAAAATGATGGAATCAATTATTAAGGAGGTCATAGCAGTGCATTTGGAAAGAGGTGATATGATAGGTCCAAGTCAGCATGGATTTGTGAAAGGGAAATCATGCTTGACAAATCTTCTGGAATTTTTTGAGGATGTTTCCAGTAGAGTGGACAAGGGAGAACCAGTTGACGTGGCATATTTGGACTTTCAGAAGGCTTTCGACAAGGTCCCACACAAGAGATTAATGTGCAAAGTTAAAGCACATGGGATTGGGGGTAGTGTGCTGACATGGATTGAGAACTGTTTGTCAGACAGGAAGCAAAGAGTAGGAGTAAATGGGGACTTTTCAGAATGGCAGGCAGTGACTAGTGGTGTACCGCAAGGTTCTATGCTGGGGCCCCAGCTGTTTACATTGTACATTAATGATTTAGACGAGGGGATTAAATGTAGTATCTCCAAATTTGCGGATGACACTAAGTTGGGTGGCAGTGTGAGCTGCGAGGTGGATGCTATGAGGCTGCAGAGTGACTTGGATAGGTTAGGTGAGTGGGCAAATGAATGGCAGATGAAGTATAATGTGGATAAATGTGAGGTTATCCACTTTGGTGGTAAAAACAGAGAGACAGACTATTATCTGAATGGTGACATATTAGGAAAAGGGAAGGTGCAACGAGACCTGGGTGTCATGGTACATCGGTCATTGAAGGTTGGCATGCAGGTACAGCAGGCGGTTAAGAAAGCAAATGGCATGTTGGCTTTCATAGCGAGGGGATTTGAGTACAGGGGCAGGAAGGTATTGCTACAGTTGTACAGGGCCTTGGTGAGGCCACACCTGGAGTATTGTGTACAGTTTTGGTCTCCTAACTTGAGGAAGGACATTCTTGCTATTGAGGGAGTGCAGCGAAGATTCACCAGACTGATTCCCGGGATGGTGGGACTGACCGATCAAGAAAGACTGGATCAACTGGGCTTGTATTCACTGGAGTTCAGAAGAATGAGAGGGGACCTCATAGAAACATTTAAAATTCTGATGGGTTTAGACAGGTTAGATGCAGGAAGCGATTTAAGCGGTTGGTGAGTCCGGGGATCAGCAGAGGCCTATAAAGGCGTGACTTGTGCAGCTACAGGGAGAAGGCTGGGATAAGCTTGAGAAGGCAGAGTGACGGGGTTGGGGCGATGCACACATCAGGATGTCGGTGAATATGCCACTGTACTCAACATTCCTGCCCTGATTGTCATAGAAACATAGAAAATAGGTGCAGGAGTAGGCCATTCGGCCCTTCGAGCCTGCACCGCCATTCAATGAGTTCATGGCTGAACATGCAACTTCAGTACCCCATTCCTGCTTTCTCGCCATACCCCTTGATCCCCCTAGTAGTAAGGACTACATCTAACTCCTTTTTGAATATATTTAGTGAATTGGCCTCAACAACTTTCTGTGGTAGAGAATTCCACAGGTTCACTACTCTCTGGGTGAAGAAGTTTCTCCTCATCTCGGTCCTAAATGGCTTATCCCTTATCCTTAGACTGTGACCCCTGGTTCTGGACTTCCCCAACATTGGGAACATTCTTCCTGCATCAAACCTGTCTCAACCCATCAGAATTTTAAACGTTTCTGTGAGATCCCCTCTCATTCTTCTGAACTCCAGTGAATACAAGCCCAGTTGATCCAGTCTTTATTGATAGGTCAGTCCTGCCATCCCGGGAATCAGTCTGGTGAACCTTCACTGCACTCCCTCAATAGCAAGAATGTCCTTCCTCAAGTTAGGAGACCAAAACTTTGTCTACAGCATTCAGACATTTGGTGGAAGCTGCTTGTGCTGCAATGGAAGTGGAGACATCGGCCATCATGGTTGGGTCCACTAGTGTGTTGATGGAGTTGGCCATCAGTTCAATGCTGAAGAGGATCGGGTCCAAGCTCTGCACAAGGCCCTGTGTCAAGTTGGTGCCGGACTCCTCCATGCTCCTTGACATTGATCATCATCATAGGCAGTCACTCGGAAACGTTTCAAAGACACCCTCAAAGCCTCCTTGATAAAATGCAACATCCCCACCGGCACCTGGCCAAAGACCGCCCTAAGTGGGGGAAATGAGTCCTTAGGTGGCTGTACAGTCCAATACGGGAACCACAGTCCCTGTCACAGGTGGGACAGTCGTTGAGGAAAAGGGAGGGTGGGACTGGTTTGCCGCACGCTCCTTCTGCTGCCTGCGCTTGGTTTCTGCATGCTCTCAGCGATGAGACTCGAGGTGCTCAGCGCCCTCCCGGATGTATTTCCTCCACTTAGGGTGGTCTTTGGCCAGGGACTCCCAGGTGTCGGTGGGGATGTTGCATTTTATCAAGGAGGCTTTGAGGGTGTCCTTGAAACGTTTCCTCTGCCCACCTTTGGCTTGTTTGCCGTGATGGGGAATTCCGAGTAGAGCGCTTGCTTTGGGAGTCTTGTGTCAGGCATGCGAACAATGTGGCCTTACCAGCAGAGCTGCTCGCGTGTGGTCAGTGCTTCTATGCTGGGGATGTTGGCCTGGTCGAGGACGCTAACATTGCTGTGTCTGTCCTCCCAGGGAATTTGCAGGATCTTGCGGAGGCATCGTTGGTGGTATTTCTCCAGCGATTTGAGGCGTCTACTGTACATGATCCGCGTCCAGACTGGGGTCAAACAGGACTGCATCACTGCGCCAACCCTCTTCTCAATCTTCCTCACTGCCATGCTCCACCTCACACTCAACAAGCTCCCACTGGAGTGGAACTAAACTACAGAACCAGTGGGAACCTGTTCAACCTTCGTCGTCTCCAGGCCAGGTCCAAGATTGTCCCAACATCTGTTGTCGAGCTACAGTACACGGACGACGCCTGCGTCTGTGCACAGAGGCTGAACTCCAAGTCATAGTCAACATCTTCCTTGAGGCGTACGAAAGCATAGGCCTTACAATAAACATCCGTAAGCCAAAGGTCCACCACCAACCTGTCCCCACCACATAGCACTGCCCTCCCAGTCATCAAGATCCACGGCACGGCCCTGGACAACGTGGACCATTTCCCATACCTCGGGAGCCTCTCATCAACAAGGACAGACATTGACGACGAGATTCAACACCGCCTCCAGTGCGCCAGTGCAGCCTTTGGCCACCTAAGGAAGAGTGTTCGAGGATCAGGCCCTCAAATCTGCCACCAAGCTCATGGTCCACAGGGCTGTAGTAATACCCGCCCTCCTGTATGGCTCAGAGACATGTGCCATATACAGTACATTGATCACAGACTTTTCAATGCCCCAAACATTTTGGTGTGTACACTCGTCAGCCTTCTTCCATAGCCTGGCTCATCAAAGTCCTCATCTGAGTCCTCCGCAGCATAACCCGTGTGCGACCTCACCCTCCGGTAAGCTGGCACCTGCACTATCTTTGCCCCCCTGCCCTTGCTGCAGCGCACTTGTGCCCGGTGTCTCACCATGTGCATATCCCGCCTCTATGCTAACCTCGAAGATACGAGCAGTGTCAGTATCTGAGCTGGTGGCTGAGAGTGTGAAATCAAGCGATGACGTGTCTTCATCATCACTCTCTGTTTGGTCTTCCTCCACTGCCTGACCAGGTTGCACTTCTTGGGTATCTGAAAGAAAATGACACAAGAATAAGGTTGTGGTGAGGGGAGAGTGGGGAGGTGCAGCTTGTAAGTCAGAAGAAATTGTGGAATGAAAGGAGGAGGATTAAGTATGAGGATACCGCCATCTTCAACAGATTCAGCCCCACCACTGGCCATGTCCCCAGCAATGGCCCTTCCAATAATAACCAGCACCGTCTCCTTCAAGGGGCTTAGAGCATGCAGGCGTGTCTCTTCCCCCCTCCAGTTAGGTCCTGCTGCCTCTAATTGTGCACCACCTTAGCCTGCAAGAGTGAGGGAAGAATGTGAGTGAGTGTCATGCAATATGTTTGGGTGATGTGGTTGTCATTGTTAAATAGTTGGCAGTGTGCGCAAGCTGAGAGATGTGTGTGTGAGGCTTGCAACAGTGCTAAATGTGTGCGTGAGGTGAAGCATATGAGTGTTAGGTATGGGTCCTGATTGATAAGAGATTGGTAGGTGAGTGATGAGATGTGGTGATTTGAGCAGAACCCAGTGTCCATGTCACTTTTGGGGATTTGAGTTTATGCCACAAGGTTGTTAAAAATGTTACGATTGAGTGAAACGAAAATGTGGAGGGGTTAATTCACAGAGTTAGCAGGGCTGGAAGATGTGGTTGAAAAATTAGAGAATGAAAGCTGGTTTGGATTTTTCACACAGATTTTGGTTGCGATGACTCAATTCATTTGGGCTCAGCAGAGGTAGTGAGCAGGACAGTCTGCTTCCTGGAGTCAGATTTAAGAAGAGAGAAAAACCCATGTTCAGGGACAGTCATTTAAAAAAAAAGAAAAACTGCCAGGGCAGATTCTGATCAATCAGGTTCAAAGCTACAGGAAAATTACGATGCAGGAGAAACATTAGAAGTTATTTTGTTTAATTCAAGCAAGACTACCCAACGACGTGGGATAGTACAGCGTGCTGTGGACTATTACATAAAGATAAGTTTTACTCATTGAATTGAGAGCTGAATCATAGCTGTTGCTTGATATGCTTACCAGCTGCGTATTTTTAAAAAAGCAGCATAACGATTAATTATATATGGCCTCATCCTACTAAGTGTCTCTCGGTCCACGTTTGATTGGAGTAGCATATGTGATGGCATGTGCTCGAGGCACAAATTCCAGTTCATATGTCGAAGCAGAGGCATTGTTACATCCCCGGGTCACATTATTGTACAAGTAGATATCGGGCAAAGAGTCTCAACTATGGCACAAAAGGAGTTTGGGATTCACTTAAGGGTGGGACTGACGCCATTGAACCGAAGAAGGTATCCAAGGCAGACCTGAATGCTAACAGTCAGCATCAAGAATGGCCAAGTTTGGAGGCTTCAGAAATATAAGTAGTTCAGTTCATAAGACAGAAATAGCAATTAAGTAACAAGAAACTGCACACAAAACTAGAAACTTCTTTTGCATCAGTTGACTATGGCACAGTTTGGAGGTTACAAATAATTCTACAAAGACAACTTAAAAGATTAGATTTTTCTTCAATTTTTTATTTAGGATTGATACAAAAATTATAACTTAGAAGGAATCAAAATTGACACAATGATTTCACCTCAGAAGCTGGGCACTTTTTTTCCAAAAATAAAGAGCGAGCTCATTGAGCCTATAAAAGAATGAACAGCACAAAGCTATAGATATTAAAATGTGAACAGCATATTTCAACCCCAGACTTCTATGAAGGGTCCAACTTCATTATCTGAAATGTGTAGGTAAAGCCATTGTAAACTCTAGAATTTCTGTCTTGGTTCTGGGACTCTCTGCATCTGGACCAGTTTTCCAAACCCGCCTCTGCCAGCATCATAGTCGGTCCTATATTCATCACGTACCTGCAAGAAAGCAAACATACGAGAAAATAACACTGCATGTTGCCCGTTGGGCTATCAGATACAGAAGAGGCGAATTCTCTCTTGCCTTCTCTGCCACCTATTACTGTATGGGCATACATTATTGACCAGTACACTGAATACAAGTTAAAAATCTGAATAAAACAACTTGCTCACAAAAGAGCTATTCTGTGCTCCAACCATGCAGGCATGGCAGCATTCCCCTTATTCTACTCCTCGCATGTCTTCTGATTCTCCTGATTATGGAGAATTGACCAACAAGATTGGCGACCAATACAGTATTTCTCACCAGTCACCTAAACCTTAGTAACTGCAAGCTCAGGATCACATTACAAATCTACACCTTCACAAAAATGAGGTCGACAATCAAATACACATTAGGACAACACCAACATTACCCAGCAGTTTCATCATTCAAACAGTTATTCACTGAGAACTGGTGAAATTGGACCTATTTTTGGGACACAGGTTGTAGTTTTGTTTTTAAAAGTATACTACATGTATCTATGTCATGAGACCGATTGCAGAGCACACCAAAAGCTGCAGATGTTAACAGGTAGTCATGTTTTTACAATTCAGCTATTCAGAGACACACTGGGGTCAACAGGATTAACCTGTTCAATAATTAAACGCAAACTGAATACCCAATGCCTTATACAGAAGACCACCACAACAACTCTCACTGTAATAGAAGTTAACTTGAATGAGTAATGGTTACAGAAATAGCTCAGCAAACTTGGGATCAAAATCTTTTCGCCATCCACTTCAAGTTAGGCTATCAATGTAACACTGACAGTTCAGCGAAATATAACAATTCAGAAACCAACTAAACAGGATTTGAAATTACCAGACCATTAGACATAGGCAAATGCGTTAGTGCACCCCTAATTATAAGTGTGACTGCCCCAGTGATCAATGAAATGAATTATGTGACCAATACATGCTCACTTCCCCACACAATAAACTTCTCATGAACTTTTTAAGACTGTAAATTGACTTCCAAATAGCCCATGGATTAGCAGTTAAAATTTTGAGCTCCTATTATGCTGGTGAGCATTCTTTAGGTTTTTTTGTTAAACTAGTTATCAGTGATGTCCATTTGTCTCCATTATTTAGGGATTCCATATCCTTCATTTCAAGGACTGTGATAAAGTCATAAAGCAGAGTAAGAATGAATAGCAATTGCCATTGAGAATCTCTCCTTCGGCATAGAGAGCAGTTTATTTTTTTTGTTCTCTTCCTTACCCAGTAATCGATACACACAAAACCCTGTAGCCAACCTGTTCAGAGTTATATGTGTCGCTTCGAAGTCAGCTATTAGGAAGTGCACAAGAGCGTGTGGAGAGAACTTAATTCCTCTGTGGGGGAAGTACTTGGTCTCCGAATCAAAGCCCCTCCATGACAGCAGTTTAGAGATCACAAACTCAAGAAAATAGTGGAAATATCAGAGACAAACCTATCTCCCACAAATCTGATCTCAAGGCACTATCCCCAGAGAGTGTTAGCTCTGCAATTCAGTAATCCTTCAGATTCTTCCACTGCTCTTTATGTACTAAACAAAGGAAAATTAAAATTCTCTTGAAATTAACAGTGTAATAATTTCCTGTAATATAGTTTGATAGCACTTCAATTCAATTCTTACAGGATAACAGACAAGTTCAAATCATGATTCAATTGTAGGAACTTGCTACTTTTTTGAAACAATGGCCGTCAGTCTATAAGTCAGCGATACTGCACTTGTTATAAACACAAGTAAAACCATGCTCTTGGGATTGACACAATGATGATAAACTTTGCTTTCGTGCATCATAGAAACATAGAAACATATAATCATAGAAAATAGGTGCAGGAGTGGGCTATTCGGCCCTTCGAGCCTGCACCACCATTCAATGAGTTCATGGCTGAACATGCAACTTCAGTACCCCATTCCTGCTTTCTCGCCATACCCCTTGATCCCCTTAGTAGTAAGGACTTCATCTAACTCCTTTTTGAATATATTCAGTGAATTGGCCTCAACAACTTTCTGTGGTAGAGAGTTCCACAGGTTCACCACTCTCTGGGTGAAGAAGTTTCTCCTCATCTCGGTATAAATCCTCAACATGGTACTGCCTTTTAACACGTTCTTTTTATGACAGGACTGTTATTGCAGTTACAATGTAAGGAAACAAGAACACTAACTATGAAAAAGAGGTCAATTAAATTAAAAAATTATGATCACATTTTCACTCCATTATTAAGAAAAGATTGTGTGTGGATCTTCTGAGTTTTTATTTAAATTTCATTTTACAAGATTGTATGCACAGTAACATATAGAAACCACATACCTGGCCACCAGATTTTCCGCGACCAAACTGCCTGCCTTCTTTGAAGCCAGTATCCCAATCTGTTCTGATGATGCGATCATCCAAGCGTGTTCCATTGATAAACCTCATGCATTGCTCAGCTTCCAGACGCGTGTAATATCGAATTAAATCATTAAAGATAAGTCACCACTCAAACAAGTACATGCATAAAGTTAGGGATTCACCAGCAATTAACTTTTCCCCATGTTTTGGGGTGAACTGTTCCATGTAGCTAGATGAGGCACATCAATACAGGAATGGAATACTTTCCTGCTTTTTTGCACATAGTCTCAGAGTTACATCGATAGTGCAAGCACACATGCAAGGTAAAGCTCCTGTAAGGGGATTAAAAAAAAACGGTCACTCAAGTGGAGACAGACCGAGGGTCACGAATGGAGATACTGAAGGTAGTGAATTGATCTGACATGTAAAATGGTCCAGATTAAGAGTGCTTATCAGTATTTGGAGATTCTGAGGAATCAGTTCTTCTGTCTTACAGTATGGATTGTAATATTGACCGATTATGTATAACTCACTGATATGTAAAGCACGCTTATACACTCACTTACATTGGGTTAAGAGGGAAGCAGCAATGCCTGATGGTTAATGAACAGACTTATGGAAGCATACATATGCAGTACAGAACAAGGACACAAATGTTTGGAAACATAGATTATAGCAGCATGGGATCAAGAATGGCATTGACTGGTAGTTCTGACTAGAGTACTTGCGAGAGGGATAAAGGGGCACCACCCTGGAAAACAAAGTTAATCAACACGTCATGAGAAACTGAGGCAAATTGAATAACACATTCCAGAAGGGTGACATATGATGGGAGACGGACAGGTGGGGGAGAATCACTCAGAGCCCATCTGAGCAGTAGGCCAATCGGTGGTTTTGTAGGAGGGTCGCACACCTCGAGAAACTGTATAATTGTAATTGTAAAACCTCTGATCGGAGAAGTGTTCATCGGAACCTTCCCGAGCATGTTCGAATAAAAACCGGTTAACTGAGGTTTCGTCTGAGTGATTCCGTGGTCGTTATACAATATGGGCAGGTGTCGATTCCTTCTATCAGGGAGTCCACGTTGAGGAAGAGAAGTCTTCTTTTTACCCCAATAGCTCCCATATTAGGTCCCTCCTACAAAGGGAAAACAGGCAACCTGCTTTCAGGCTCATGCCAATGCTACTCTAAATACCCTTGGAGATGCTCAAGTGTGGGTGGGGCAGTATCCCCAGAAAATGTTCTCAAATATAGAAAACTTATTGGCACTCCTAAAGTTAACATAAGCAAGAAAATAGTATTAGAAAAAATAATGGCACTAAAGACTGATAAATCCCCAGGACCTGATGGTTTCTACCCCATGGTTTTAAAGGAAGTAGGTGAGGAAATTGCAGATGATTTAGCCATAATCTTCCAAAGCTCTCTCGATTCAGGAATTGTCCCTTTGCAAATTTAACTCCACTATTTAAGAAAGACGAAACTAGGAAATGATAGACCTGTCATCTATTGTGGGGAAATTATTGGATTCTATAATTAAGGATGGAGTGACTGAGCACTTGAGAAATTTGAGCTGATTAGAGAGAGCCAACGTGGATTTGTAATGGATAGATCATGTCAAACAAACCTAATTGCATTTTCTGAGGAAATAACTAAAGTAATGGACACGGGAATGTTGATGGATGCAGTTTATGTGGACCGCCAGAAGGCATTCAATAAGGTTCCACATAAGAGAATGTTAGCTAAAATTAAAGCTCATGGAATTGAAGGGAAATTACTGACCTGGTTAAGAAATTGGTTAGAAGAGAGTGGGGATAATGAGCATGTATTCAAATTGGTGATTTCGACACGGCAAGTGAGCCCCGGGTGGGCAGAAGAAACTCTTGAAGGACACCCTCAAAGTCTCCTTGATAAAATGCAACATCCCCACCAACTCCTGGGAATCCCTGGCCCACAACCGCCCAAAGTGGAGGAAGAGCATCAGGGAGGGCGCTGAGCACCTCGAGTCCCATCGCCGAGAACAAGCAGAAACCAAGCGTAGACAGCGGAAGGAGCGTGTGCCAACCCAGGCTCCCCTTTCCTTCAACCACTGCCTGCCCCACCTGTGACAGAGCCTGTAGGTCCTGCATTGGACTCCTCAGTCACCTGAGAACTCGCTTTTAGAGTGGAAGCAAGTCACCCTCGACTCCGAGGGACTGCCTATGATGATGATGACTCAAATTGGAAGGAAGTGACTAGTGGTGTCCCACAAGGATCTGTGCTGGGGCCTCAGATATTCACTATATTTATTAATGATTTAGATAACGCAATAGAGAGCCATATATCCAAGTTTGCCAATGACACAAAGATTGGTGGCATAGTAAGTAGTGTACACAGGAGCATAAAATGACAAAAAGACATTGATAGATTAAGTGAGTGGGCAAAACTGTGACAGATGGATTTCAACACAGGCAAGTGTGAGATCTCCCATTTTAGACCGAAAGGATAGATCTGTTTTTTTTTCAAATGTTGATAAGCTAGGAACAGTGGAAGTCCAAAGAAATTATGGGGTCCATGTGCACAGATCACTAAAATGTAATAGGTACAAGAAAACCCAAAAAGGCTAATAGAATGTTAGCCTTTATAGCTAGAAGGCTAGAATATAAAGGGGAGAAAATTTTGCTACAGCAATACAAAGCCCTGGTTAGACCACATCTGGAGTACTGTATACAATTCTGGGCACCACAACTTAGAAAGGATATAATGGCCTTGGAAGGAGTGCTGTGCAGATTCACCAGAATGTTCACAGGGCTCCAAGAGTTAGATTATGATCAGAGATTACATAAACTAGGCTTGCATTCCCTGGAATGCAGAAGGTCAAAGGCTGATTTGATTGAGGTTTATAGGATTTTGAAAGGAATTGATAGGGTAGGTAGAGAGAAACCTTTTCCGCAGTCGGGAGTCCAGGATAACAAGACATAACCTTAAAATCAGAGCCATTCAGGAGAGAAGTTAGTAAACACTTCCTCACACAAAGTGCGGTAGAAGTGTGAAACTCCCACAAAAAGCAGTAGATGCCAGCTCAATTAATAATTTTAAATCTGAGATCGATAGAGTTTTGCTCGCCAAGGGTATTAAGGGATATGGAACCAAGGCAGGTGGATTGAGTTAGGATACAGAACAACCATTGTCTCATTGAATGGGAGAACAGGTTCGAGGGACTGAGTGGCTTACCCTGTTCCTATGCCAGAATACTTTATACCAGTAGACTATAGTTTTATATATATATATATATATATATACACAATTGAACCAGTTGTTATTTTAAAAACTCAATCTTAGCAGGGGAGGATATAAAAACTAGAAATTAGTCACACATAAAAGATACTCCACAAAACAGAATCCACATGATGTTTTCTTGATTTTGTCTAAGCCCATGATGATTCTCTTAACATCTCCGCTTTTTGAGAAGAGTTCATAGATCTGTTCCTCGGTTGTGTAGAACGACAGATTCCCAACATAGAGTGTGCAGCTATATCTCAGTAGTTTGTCCTGCTCATACCGGCTTCCCTGAAGAACAAACATTTAAATTTACATCAGCACATAAGGAACAAAATACATTTTGCACAGAAGCACTAACCTACAATCTAATGAATGACATTGGGGGAGAAATTCAACATTGCGCCTATTTTCTGGAGCGTTAAATCAACATTGGGGAGATGAATTGCAGGCCCCACGCGCAAGCTCCCCTAAAAGTGTGTCAGCTGATAAGTGGAAGCTGGTGACTTCTCGGTGTGCAAGGTGCCCTCCTGAAACAGGCATTAAACACCTTGCATTTGCAAATTGGGGTCTAAAACAGGCCGAAGTATTCAGGTGCACGTTCAGATCGCGCTGTACATTTCGGTTCGGAAATTGGCAGGCGTTGAATTTCTCTTCCATTATCTGCTAATTCTGCCATCAAGCTCTCAAACTGTGGGCAAAATTTTTTTTTTTAAATAAAGTGTTCAAAAGAATATGAGGGATCCAATTCATGGCGGGTAACATGCAGTGGAGTGTAACAGCTAAGCTTAATGGTAGCTGTATCACTTCTGAGTCTGACATTTGTGTGTTCAAGCTCCATACCAGGGATTTGAGCACTTAATACAAGCTGACTCTTCAAGCAGTACTGAGGGAGTGCTGCTTTGTTGGAGGTGCCATCTTTCAGACGAGACATTAAACTGAGGCCTCACCTGTTCAGACGAACGTTAAAGATCCCATGGCACTATTTTATGAGGAAAAGCAGAGTTATCCCTCAATCAACACCTTCAAAATGGATGTAACTAGTAGAGTGGACAAGGGAGAACCAGTGGATGTGGTGTATTTGGACTTTAAATGGCTTTTGACAAGGTCCCACACAAGAGATAAGTGTGCAGAATTAAGGCACCTGAGATTGGGGGTAATGTATTGATGTGGATAGAGAACTGGTTGGCAGACAAGAAGCAGAGAGTGGGAATAAATGGGTCCTTTTCAGAATGGCAGGCAGTGACTAGTGGGGTACTGCAAGGTTCAGTGCTGGGACCCCAGCTATTTACAATATACATTAATGATTTGGACGAAGGAATTGAGTGTAATATCTCCAAGTTTGCAGATGACACTAAGCTGGGTGGCGGTGTGAGCTGTGAGGAGGATGCTAAGAGGCTGCAGGGTGACTTGGGACAGGTTAGGTGAGTGGGCAAATGCATGGCAGATGCAGTATAATGTGGATTAAGTGTGAGGTTATCCACTTTAGTGGCAAACACAGGAAGGCAGATTGTCTGAATAGTGGCGGATTAGTAAAAGGGGAGGTGAAAAGAGACCTGGGTGTCATGGTACATCAGTCATTGAAGGTTGGCATGCAGGTACAGCAGGCAGTAAAGAAAGCAAATGGCATGCTAGCCTTCATAGCGAGGGGATTTGAGTATAGGAGCAGAAAGGTCTTATTGCAGTTGTATAGGGCCTTGGTGAGACCACACTTTGAGTATTGTGTGCAGTTTTGGTCTCCTAATCTGAGGAAGTACATTCTTGCTATTGAGGGAGTGCAGCGAAGGTTCACCAGACTGATTCCTGGGATGGCAGGACTGACATATGAAGATAGACTGGATTGACTAGGCTTATATTCACTGGAATTTAGAAGAATGAGAGGGGATCTCATAGAATATATAAAATTCTAACGGGATTGGACAGGCTAGATGCAGGAAGAATATTCCCGATGTTGGGGAAGGCCAGAACCAAGGGTCACAGTCTAAGGATAAGGGGCGAGCCATTTAGGACCGAGATGAGGAGAAACTTTTTCACCCAGAGAATTGTGAACTTGTGGAACTCTCTACCACAGAAAGTGGTTGAGTCCAGTTCGTTGGATATATTCAAAAGGGAGCCTTATGGCTGAAGGGATTAAGGGGTATAGAGAGAAGGCAGGAGTGGGGTACTTAAGTTGCATGATCAGCCATGATCATATTGAATGGTGGCGCAGGCTCGAAGGGTCGAATGGCCTGCTCCTGCACCTATTTTCTATGTTTCTACGTTTCAAAAATAGATTAATTGATCATTTATCTCATTGCTGTTTGTGGGACCTTATTTGTGGGGTGTATGGGAGGGGTAGCATCTCTGACTTGTCCCCCACCTGGCATCCAACTCTCATCTGTGGCTCCAAGTAGCTGTAGCATGCACCCCGGCCCCACCCCGGTAAACTGCTTCGACAGGCCGGCTAAACCAGATGAGGGTAGCCGATGGGTATTATCCCTCGGTGACTTTCGGGACCTGCTCACCCCAGCATGTGAAGTCTGTTGTGGTGGATTGGGCGGAGATCAAGTCTGATCCAACGGCCATGAAGGTGGAACAGCAATGCACTGTGGAGTGTATAGGGCATGGCAGAGCACGAAAGACGTCATGGCCATCCACTGCAGCCAACGAAGTCTTCAGTTGTACCAAATTTTGGGCCACTGCAACCCGCCTTCTGCGGAGGAAAGAGTGGGGCCGCCTCTGTGCACCGGCCTTCCCACTTTAAAAGCATCTATGCACAGGGGGAGGTGATCACTGGGAGTCGGAGCCTCAAACCTGCCCGCAGGCGGCCTGTGGGCAAGTGGTCGCTCGACTCTGTATCCAGGGCAGCAGAGGAGCCCGGCAGCACCCCAGGTGACTGAGCAGCCCTCTTTAGGACAGCACTGCTCACCCTTTATAAGGGAGGGGCCTAGAAAAGGTGGCCCAAACATTGCCTGCCCTTCCATTAATTGGTCAGTATACCGCGGCTGGCAGTTCAACCTATTCTGCGGTCGAAAATATAGTAACAGTCGAAAACTTCATAACACAAGAAAACTTCTTCTCGGACAATGGAACGTTCGCACACTCTTTGACAGAGCTGACACTACAAGACCGGAAAGAAGGACTGCCCTTATTGTAAGAGAGCTGCAGCGTTATAACATCGATATAGCGGCTCTGAGCGAGACAAGACTTGCAGGGGAGGTCTGCGTGAGTGAACTAAGTAGCGGCTACACCTTCTATTGGAAAGGCAAGGCAGAGAATGAGAATAGGATCCACGGAGTTGGCATAGCAGTGAAGACTTCTCTTATGCAACAGTTTCCGAATCTGCCTGAAGGGATTAACGAAAGACTTATGAAACTGCGTTTCCCCCTGAATGCCAAGCACCACATCACCATTATAAGTGCTTATGCACCCATCCTTCCAAGCCCTAATGAGATGAAAGAGAGGTTCTATGAAGATCTAGACAGGCTGGTCAGGTCCACACCTGCTGGGGACAAGTTGATCATCCTGGGTGATTTCAACGCACAAGTTGGAAAAGACAACAAGCACTGGAAGGGAGTCATTGGACAGCACGGCACAGGAAAATTAAAGAGTAATGGCCTCCTCCTCTTGAGTATGTGCGCGGAGAACAACTTGACTATCACAAATACTCTATTCAGGCAGGTCGACAAGTACAAAACAACTTGGATGCACCCAGGTTTAAGCAATGGCACATGATAGACCATGTCATTGTAAGAAGGCGAGACATCAAGGATGTAAAGATCACAAGAGCCATGCGGGGAGCAGAATGCTGGACAGATCACCGTCTAGTCAGATCCACTCTCCAGCTGTACACTGCTCCACTTCAGAGCAAGCGTCCAAAACCGAGCAGAAGTGCCTTTAACACAGCTAGGCTGAAACATCAGTGCTACCGTGAGCAGTTCCAGGATGACCTCGATAACAGGCTGATGTCTCACGGACCGCTCATCGGCAACACCACACAGAAGTGGACAAAGCTCAAACAGATGGTGACAGACTCAGCAAAAACAACCTTTGGACTTAAAAAGGTACACCAAGACTGGTTCGATGAAAAAAACGTTGAGATCTGCAAGACGCTGGATGAAAAGAAAAAAGCATACCTAGAATGGCAAAATGACCCTTCTTCAATTTCCAAGAGGGATCGCTACAGACACATGCAGAGACCTTCGCCAGATGCAAGATAAATGGTGGCAGACGAAAGCAGAGGAAGTGGAACATTATGCTGAAACTCACAATACCAAGATATTCTTCAGCGCTATCAAGTCAGTCTATGGACCATCAAAACCCAGCACTACTCCACTCCTTTCAGCAGATGGCAGCACTTTGATCAAAGACAGGACTGGCATAAATGAGAGGTGGAGAGAACACTTCAGAAATCTTCTTAATCGACCTTCAACAGTGAACGAAGAAGCACTTGACTCCATACCCCAGCAACCTATCAAAGAAGATCTCAATCTTCCTCCCAGCATGGACAAAGTAAAGAAAGCCATCAACCAGATGAGTACTGGAAAGGCTCCAGGAAAGGATGGAATCCCTGCCGAAATCTACAAGGCAGTAGGCCCAGCAACTCTCGAGGCCTTTCATGACATAATAACTAGCATCTGGGAAGATGAAGACATGCCACAGGACTTCCGTGACACTATGATAGTTTCCCTCTACAAGAACAAGGGCAACAAAGCAGACTGTGGCAACTACAGGGGAATATCGCTTCTGTCCATTGCTGGGAAGATCATCGCCCGCATAGTATTGAACCGACTCATAGCTAGTGTCTCAGAAGTAAATCTTACAGAAACACAATGTGGCTTTCGACCTGGTCGGAGCACAGCGGACATGATCTTTGCACTCAGACAAGTGCAGGAGAAGTTCATTGAGCAGAACATGGACCTGTACGCTGTGTTCATTGACCTCACCAAGGCCTTTGATACTGTCAACAGAGCAGTGCTGTGGTCAATCTTGACGAAACTTGGATGCCCAAGGAAGTTTGTCCACATCATTGAGCTGTTTCATGACAACATGACAGGTGAAGTGCTCTCAGATGGCACAACCATGGCCCCATTTGCCACCTCAAATGGAGTGAAACAAGGTTGTGTACTCGCTCCAGTTCTGTTCAACCTATTCTTTACCTGTGTCTTGAACTATGCCATAAAAGACTTGGAGTTTGGGGTCTACCTGAAATATCGATTAGATGGTTCACTGTTCGACCTCCGCCGCCTTGCTGCAAGGACCAAAGTACGGAAACGACTCATCCTAGAGGCACTCTTTGCTGACGACTGCGCCCTTATGGCACACAAGGAGAGTGACCGACAATTCATACTCAGCAAATTTGCTGAGGCAACAGAATTGTTTGGCCTAACCATCAGCCTTAGTAAAACCAAGGTTCTCGATCAGCCTGCTCCTGGCACCACAGCACCTGCTCCCACAGTCTCCATCGGCAGTATACAACTAAAGTCAGTGGACAGCTTCAAGTACCTTGGCAGCACCATATCAAGTGACGGGTCCTTGGACAAGGAGATTGATGCAAGGATCTGTAAAGCCAACCAGGCACTCGGTCGCTTGCGCACTAAGGTGTTGAGTCACCACCACATCCGACTGTCAACTAAACTGTTGGTGTATAGAGCAGTCGTTCTCTCATCTCTCCTTTATGAATGTGAGACCTGGACACCCTACAGGCTTCACATCAAAAAGTTGGAAGGTTTCCATATGCGCAGTCTCAGATCTATACTCCACATATGCTGGCAAGACCGGGTGTCAAACTTTGAGGTTCTGGAGAGAGTACAATCAACTAGCATCGAGGTAGTGATCATGCGAGCCCAGTTCCGGTGGGCTGGACACGTCATCCGTATGGATGAGTCAAGGATCCCTCGTCAGCTTCTTCACGGCGAGCTCTGTGAAGGTCGAAGACACCAGGGGCGCCCCCGCAAGCGCTACAAAGATTGCATCAAGGCTAACCTCCAGTACTGTGGCATCCGACCAAAGGATCTCGAGAATACAGCAGCTAATAAAATCCAGTGGCGAACCCTCACGAGGACTGCCTGCCAGACGTGCCAGACACTATGTGCATTCAGAATTGGCCTATACAGCCACTTAAAGACACATGCCATTGATGATTAGCCCATCGATGTCTTTGTTGGATACGACAGACTACCAAGACGATGTATGTTTCCCTACAAAACTACACTTTCAAAAGTAATTAATTATCTGTGAAGCACTTCGGGACATAGGATCAGAAGTAGGTCATTCAGACCCTTGTGTCTGTTCCACCATTCTATTAGATCATGGCCGATCTGTATCTCAACTCCATTTACCTGCCTTTGATTCATATCCCTAAATGCCCTTGCACAATGGCCCAGAATTTGCGGTCAGAGGCTTCCCAAGGGCAGATGCCTCCGGCCGCAAAAATTTCTACGAAAGTACCTGGTGACCCGGGAGGTTCGGAGACTTGCTTAGGCCAGCGTAGAGGTCCACGCATCCCAGCGGCATAAGGGCTTCGTACACGACACTGGGATCGCATGGGCTGGCCCAACCTATCACTGTCAAGCGGATTCTTGACAGATCGCAAGTTCCGGGTTTAGGCGCATACGCTTCGCATACCTAAACCCAGAATTTGCGTGGCTCCTACGGGCGCGTGTGCACTTCGTATCAGGCCCATTAAAAATCTGTCACAGGTTTAGCAGAAGCTTGACTGGGAACCACTTTTAAAGAATATGAGGGAAAGAGAGAAAAAAGGAAGGAGAACCAGGTTGCATTATTAAGAAAATCTTAAAGCTATCCCTACACCACAATTAAGAATGAGCATAGCCAATTTATAGCAGGATCAATGTTAAGTTCAACCCTCTCCCATCCAGTATAATGGCTGTAGATTGTGGAAGCGGGGGAATTCGATATTTTTCCCAGGAAATGGAACGGAATTATCTGGAATCAGAGACGCGAACAGTAAATCTCAGGTTTAAACACAGGGCACACAGTCTGCAAACCCAGGTCAGTGCCCCCAAGATATGACCTATCGCGAGTGCTGTTCATTATCCAGTTACCAGAATGATTATAGTCTGCCAGATTGGACAGTTACCGTCTGGTTGGATGGTTACTAACCAGTTACTAGAATGATTATAAAAACAGAAAATGCTGGAATTACTAAGCGAGTCAGACAGCATCTGTAGAGAGAGAGATTCAGAGTTAACATTTCAGATTTCCAGTGTCCGCAGTATTTTGCTTTAAAAATAGAAACATAGAAAATAGGTGCAGGAGTAGGCCATTCAATGAGTTCATGGCTGAACATGCAACTTCAGTACCCCATTCCTGCTTTCTCGCCATACCCCTTGATCCCCCGAGTAGTAAGGACTACATCAAACTCCTTTTTGAATATATTTAGTGAATTGGCCTCAACAACTTTCTGTGGTAGACAATTCCACAGGTTCACCACTCTCTGGGTGAAGAAGTTTCTCCTCATCTCGGTCCTAAATGGCTTACCCCTTATCCTTAGACTGTGACCCCTGGTTCTGGACTTCCCCAACATTGGGAACATTCTTCCTGCATCTAACCTGTCTAACCCCGTCAGAATTTTAAACGTTTCTATGAGGTCCCCTCTCATTAGTAGCAGAATGATTCTGGTTTGCCGGATTGGCCAGTTGCCACCTGGTGGGATGGTGACTGGCCGGTTACCGGAGAATCACTGGATTGCGGCCGGTTACCGGGGAATCACTCGGGGGATTGCGGCCGGTTACCGGGGAATCACTCGGGGGATTGCGGCCGGTTACCGGGGGACTGCGGCCGGTTACCGGGGGATCACTCGGGGGATAGCGGCCGGTTACCGGGGGACTGCGGCCGGTTACCGGGGGATTGCGGCCGGTTACCGGGGGACTGCGGCCGGTTACCGGGGAATCACTCGGGGGATAGCGGCCGGTTACCGGGGGACTGCGGCCGGTTACCGGGGGATCACTCGGAGGATTGCGGCCGGTTACCGGGGTGTGGGGCGGTGGAGCGGGAAGGCCGCGGACACATTACCCGAAAGTGCTGGTCCCGGTACTGGCTCAGCTCCACGTGAGAGTCGCTGTTGAGGGCGTTGAGCAGCGCAGACATGGTTTCGGAGAGACGGAGAGTCGGGGAGTCGGGGAGGGGGGGGGCCGCGGACCGGCAGAAAAGGAATAAAAACTGGAGCAAAAAATATAAAAGGCGGCGGCGGCGGCGGCCTGGCGGGTGACCCAAAACCGGCCGCGGGCTGAGGCGTCCGTGCGGCCACCGGCTCCGTGCTAATAGTTCCGCGCTGAGACCGGCTGGATGGCTGGGGGGGGGATTATGACCGACACAGAACCGCAGATCATGAAGTGAATGGTGTCGGTATTCCTTCGGACAATTCTGTTGCAATAATAACAAAAATAGAGTCTCAAAATGGCAGAAATATAATTTTAAAAGGCGATCTCTTCGCGCCCCCCCCCCGCGGGGCTGTAAAAGTGACGGACCGCTGCTGCCGATCGCCGAGGTGGTCGAGCCCGTTGCCATGGAGTTCCGGGGCTGGAGAGCCGAGCAGCGGAGCGGAGCGGAGCGGAGCGCGGGCCCTCAGTCAGTGACGGAGCCCGGACGGAGGTTGCCGCCGCCGCCGCCATGGTGCTGCGGAGGCTGCTGCAGACGCTGCTGAACAACGCGCAGCTGGTGGAGAAGCTGTCGGAGACGCGGCCGATGCGGCGGGCGGCCCAGCTCACCGCCTACGCCATCGCCCGGCTCCAGCTGGGCGGCCGGGAGGCGGCCGAGCGCCTGATCCGCCGGCAGGCCGCGCGGACCCGCAACCTGGGCGAGCTGAGCAAGAGGGCGGCCCGCCTGAAGGACAGCTTGGTGAAGGAGGTGAAGGAAGGGCTGAAGGAGGTGAAGGGAGGGCCGAAGAAACAGCGGTGACCGACTGGAGCGGGACGCCGGGGGCCTCCACTCGACCGGCGGGGGGGAACAACGAGGCCCTTGGCAAAGATGTCCCATGTAAGGAGCACCGCTCTGAGCCTCTCTGGGGATGGGATGCATTCCCTTCAAACATCGGCTCTCAGTGTAAAGTCTCACTGAGTTCGGAATTCTTTTTGCGATTTATGTTAATTTATTGACATTGGCGGTGCAGGCTCGCAGGGCCCAGTGGCCTGCCCCACTCCTGCACCTGTTTTCTGTGACAGAAATCAGGACTCCAGTTGCCCAGGACGAGCCGTGTCCACTATCCATCTGATCATTTTCCGAATGGAATAAAAACCCGTTTTGCTGCAATTGTTCCAGATTCGTTTTACAATGGCACGTTTAAATGCAGCGAGACTTAAATACATTTAAGGCGATACTGGTGAGCGCGCGCGCGCGCAGTTTGTCAATGAAGTCAGATTTGTGGTCGGTCAAATGGTTATAAAGGGGGGAAAAAAAGTGTGTCAGTCGTGTCCTTGCCTTATTGCATGGATAAATCGTTATTATGGAAAATAATTCCTTTGGAAAATTTTTATTTTTAATTTTTAATTTTATTCGTTGCCAATCTTTCCAATTCTTTGTCAAATCACAAACGCCAGAGGTCACCTTGCACACATCAAGGATCACTCTGCGCCAATGCTCTTAGCCAAAAGGCCGAGAGCCACTGCACCGTTCCCTGGAAGTACTGCAATACCAGGTTCGTGCCATGGAGGTGGATGGGTCAGGCCCCCCACACACCTCCGTGGAGGTGGATGGGTCAAGCCACCCCACCCACCTCCTATTTCCAAAAAGCATAGGAGAACCACCTTCCTGATCCAGGGAGAACCACGTTGGGTTCATGGTTACTCCCTTGTCAGGTCAGTTACACATGATCTTAGCCAAAAGGCCGAGAAGCGTAATGTCACACCTGGATGGTGCTTCAATTTGTGTTTAAATATATATATATTTTTTTTAGTTTAAAAAGGCAATAGTTCACAGGAAAGTAGCCTCAATATACTGGTGGCACAGTGATTTAGCAAAATTGCAGGCCTGTATTTTGACCTATGACCCCCCGAATGCAAGAGCACTTTTTTTGGTGAGAAGTCGTGCTGAAAGAACAAGATCCATCGTTTTTGTTTTAACAACTTGCATTTATATAGCACCTTTAACATAGTTAAAAACGGCCCTAGGCGCTACACAGGAATGTTTATCGGACATAATTTGAGTCCAAGCCACCTAAACAGATATTGGGACAGGTGACCAAAAGATGGGAGTTTTTAAGGAGCAACTTGGAGGTGGAGAGGTTTAGGTAGGGAATTTTAGAACCTTGGCAGCTGAAAGCGTGGGCAACAATAGTGGAGCAATAAAAATCAGGGAAGAAACATAGAAAATATGAGCAGTAGTAGGCCATTCGGCCCTTCGAGTCTGCACTGCCATTCAATATGATCATGGCTGATCCTCTATCTCATCACCATATTCCTGCTTTTTCCCCATACCCCTTGATGCCTTTTTATTTCTAGAAATCTATCTATCTCCCTCTTAAATATATTCATTGACTTGGCCTCCACAGCCTTCTGTGGTAAAGAATTCCACAGGTTCACCACCCTCGGAGTGAAAACATTTCTCCTCATCTCAGTCCTAAATTTCCTACCCCATATCCTGAGAATGTGATCCTTGTTCTAGACTTCCCTGCCAGGGGAAACATCCTCCCCGCATCCAGTCTATCCAACCCAGTCAGAATTTTATACTTTTCAATGAGATCCCCTCTCATTCTTCTAAACTCTAGTGAATACAGGCCTAGTCGACCCAATCTCTCCTCATACGACAGTCCTGCCATCCCAGGAATCAGTCTGGTGAACCTTCGCTGCACTCCCTCTATGGCAAGTATATCCTTTCTTGGGTAAGGAGACCAATACTGCACACAATACTCCAGATGCGGTCTCACCAAGGCCCTGTATAACTGTAGTAAGACATCCCTGCTCCTGTACTCAAATCCTCTTGCAATGAAGGCCAACATACCATTTCCCTTCCTAACTGTTTGCTGCACCTGCACGTTTGTTTTCAATGACATTTATATATATTGTGAATAGCTGGGGCCCAAGCACTGATCCCTGTGGTACCCCACTAGTCACTGCCCGTCACCCCGAAAAAGACCTGTTTATTCCTACTTTTTGTTTCCTGTCAGTTAATCAATTTTCAATCCATGCCAATACATTACCCCCAATCCTATGTGCTTTAATTTTTCACACTAACTTCTTATGTGGGACTTTATCAAAGGCCTTCTGAAAATCCAAATGCGCTACATGCAAAATGCTGGAATTGGAGGAGCACACATCTGGGGGTGTTGTAGAGCTGGAGGAAATTTGGATGAATTATCTATCCAGTCATAACCAGAGAATCACCTGCAATGACTTCTCTTCCTGCTGCTGCACCATTGCCTCTAGGTAATATTAAGGACACAATCTTATAAGGTAAATGGAATAACATTTGTAATAATCATGTGATCAGATGTCATGTGATCATGCATCGCATGGTTGGATGTTATACAGTCAAACGTCCAGGAGTGCCATCCAACTTCAGGTGGTGGAATTCTTTTTTTCCCATTCCTGTCACATAATTTATCAGGTATTTCTAATTTTAAAAGGGGATTAAATTCAGAGCAGAGCAGCACGGCTGCGCAAGAGGAAAGTTCTGGTTAGACTACAAGCGATGGGCGTGACGCGTGAGCTGAGTACGCAAAACCCAACCAAACGCGTGTGAGCAGCTGAAGAGCGGGAAAAAGGTAAAGCTGCAATTGGAGGATCACATCCACCAGTATGTCAGGCACTGATGAGCTGCTAACAGATCACTGCCCACTTCCCCAGCACTTCAAACATTAGCAGCTGCAGCATATGACGGGAGGAGGTCCCGGACAGGGGTCGGCAGGACATTAACACCCCACCCCATCCTAATTTGGCTAGATTCTGCCAGGTACTTTGACCTTACAG
The DNA here is from genome assembly GCF_044704955.1 of Pristiophorus japonicus. Lineage (NCBI taxonomy): Eukaryota > Metazoa > Chordata > Chondrichthyes > Pristiophoridae > Pristiophorus > Pristiophorus japonicus. Next base: position 261,601,164 of record NC_091982.1, on the reverse strand, counting down.
GAGCCACCTCACCCTGTGCAGGCCGCCAATGAAACCGGTCCTCGGATCGGGCCATCCTTCCTTCAGTGGCAAAGGACCCCAGGATGGTAATAGAAACATAGAAAATAGGTGCAGGAGTAGGCCATTCGGCCCTTCTAGCCTGCACCGCCATTCAATGAGTTCATGGCTGAACATGCAACTTCAGTACCCCATTCCTGCTTTCTCTCCATACCCCTTGATTCCCCTAATGAACTGGGAAACCCAACAAACAGAATTTTTTTTGCTCTTACGAAAGATCATCGACCTGAAATGTTAACGGTTTCTCACTCCAAAGATACTGCCTAGCCTGCTGAGTACTTCCAGCATTTTCTGTTTTTATAAATGGAAAATAGAACTGAAATCATATTCCGCTGACGGCTCCAGAATTAGGCACAATCGCTGGTGAGAGTGAAAAAAAGAAGGAATCTGGGATTGGTACAGCAGTTATCATGGGCGACTTTAATTTACATATAGATTGGGCTAACCAAACTGATAGCAATGGAGGAGGATTTCCTGGAGTGTATTACGGATGGTTTTCTTGACCAATATGTCGAGGAAACAACTAGAGAGCTGGCCATCCTAGACTGGGTGATGTGTAATGAGAAGGGACTATCTAGCTATCTTCTTGTGCGAGGTCCCTTGGGGAAGAGTGACCATAGTATGGTAGAATACTTTATTAAGATGGAGAGTTATTAGGTAGGCTAGTCAGATAAATACGTGCCTGGGGTATTGGTGTAGGAGGGAGGGCTTTAGTTTCTTGAAGAATTGGGACCGCTTCTGGGGTAGGTGTGACCTGCACAAGTCGAACAGGTTACACCTCAACAGAGACAGGACCAATGTTCTCACGGGTGGTTTTGATAGTGCGGTTGGGAGGGCTTTAAACTAGCTTGGCAGGGGGATGGGAACCCAGGAGAGGGCTCTGAGCTAGTTAGAGTGGGTGAGAGCTTAGATGAACAGAACCCCAAGAAAGGATGCAAAAGGCAGGAGCAACAGAACAGAGTAGCACTGGGATAAGTGTAAACCACAAGGTGATAGGAAGAGACAATATGTATGAATATAAAAGGGCTGCAGGAGGGGTCAAAACTAAAAATCATGGTTTAAAAACGAGTATTAAAACACTTTACCTAAACGCACGCAGCATTCGAAACAAAGTCAATGAGTTGACGGCATAAATCATTACAAATGGGTATGATTTGGTGGCCATTACAGAAACGTGGTTGCAGGGTGGCCAAGACTGGGAATTAAACATACAGGGGTATCTAACAATTCGGAAAGATAGACAAGAAGGGAAAGGAGGTGGGGTAGCTCTGTTAAAGGATGATATCAAGGCAGTTGTGAGAGACGATATTGGCTCTAATGAACAAAATGTTGAATCATTGTGGGTGGAGATTAGAGATAGTAAGGGGAAAAAGTCACTGGTGGGCGTAGTTTATAGGCCCCCAAATAATAACTTCACTGTGGGGCGGACAATAATCAAGGGAATAATGGAGGCATGTGAAAAAGGAACGGCAGTAATCATGGGGGATTTTAACCTACATATCGATTGGTCAAATCAAATCGCACAGGGTAGCCTTGAGGAGGAATTCATAGAATGCATACGGGATTGTTTCTTAGAACAGTATGTTACAGAACCTACAAGGGAGCAAGCTATCTTAGATCTGGTCCTGTGTAATGAGACAGGAATAATAAATGATCTCCGAGTAAAAGATCCTCTCGGAATGAGTGATCACAGTATGGTTGAATTTGTAATGCAGACTGAGGGTGAGGAAGTAGTGTCTCAAACGAGCGTACTATGCTTAAACAAAGGGAACTACAGTGGGATGAGGGCAGAGTTGGCTAAAGTAGACTGGGAACACAGACTGAACGGTGGCACAATTGAGGAACAGTGGAGGACTTTTAAGGAGCTCTTTCATAGTGCTCAGCAAAAATATATTCCAGTGAAAAAGGGTGGTAAGAAAAAGGATAACCAGCCGTGGATAACCAAGGAAATAAAGGAGAGTATCAAATTAAAGACCAATGTGTATAAGGTGGCCAATGTTAGTGGGAAACTAGAAGATTGGGAAAATTTTAAACGACAGTAAAGAATGACTAAGAAAGCAATAAAGAAAGGAAACATAGATTACGAAAGTAAACTTGTGCAAAACATAAAAACAGATAGTAAAAGCTTTTACCGATACATAAAACGGAAAATAGTGACTAAAGTAAATGTTGGTCCCTTAGAAGATGAGAAGGGGGATTTAATAATGGGAAATGTGGAAATGGCTGAGACCTTAAACAATTATTTTGCTTCGGTCTTCACAGTGGAAGACACAAAAACCATGCCAAAAATTGCTGGTCACGGGAATGTGGGAAGGGAGGACCTTGAGACAATCACTATCACTAGGGGGGTAGTGCTGGACAGGCTAATGGATCTCAAGATAGACAAGTCCCCTGGTCATGATGAAATGCATCCCAGGGTATTAAAAGAGATGACAGAAGTTATAGCAGATGCATTCGTTATAATCTACCAAAATTCTCTGGACTCTGGGGAGGTACCAGCGGATTGGAAAGCAGCTAATGTAACGCCTCTGTTTAAAAAAGGGGGCAGACAAAAGGCAGGTAACTATAGGCCAGTTAGTTTAACATCTGTAGTGGGGAAAATGCTTGAAGCTATCATTAAGGAAGAAATAGGACATCTAGATAGGAATAGTGCAATCAAGCAGACGCAACATGGATTCATGAAGAGGAAATCATGTTCAACTAATTTACTGGAATTCTTTGAGGATATAACGAGCATGGTGGATAGAGGTGTACCGATGGATGTGGTGTATTTAGATTTCCAAAAGGTATTCGATAAGGTGCCACACAAAAGGTTACTGCAGAAGATAAAGGTACGCGGAGTCAGAGGACATGTATTAGCATGGATAGAGAATTGGCTGGCGAACAGAAAGCAGAGAGTTCGGATAAATGGGTCCATTTCGGGTTGGAAATCGGTGCTTAGTGGTGTGCCACAGGGATCGGTGCTGGGACCACAACTGTTTACAATATATATAGATGACCTGGAAGAGGGGACAGAGTGTAGTGTAACAAAATTTGCAGATGACACAAAGATTAATGGGAAAGCAGGTTGTGTAGAGGACACAGAGAGGCTGCAAAGAGATTTAGATCGGTTAAGCGAATTGGCTAAGGTTTGGCAGATGGAATACAATGTCGGAAAATGTGAGGTCATCCACCTTGGAAAAAAAAACAGTAAAAGGGAATATTATTTGAATGGGGAGAAATTACAACATGCTGCTGTGCAGAGGGACATGAGGGTCATAGAAACATAGAAAATAGGTGCAGGAGCAGGCCATTCAGCCCTTCTAGCCTGCACCGCCATTCAATGAGTTCATGGCTGAACATGAAACTTCAGTACCCCCTTCCTGCTTTCTCGCCATAACCCTTGATCCCCCGAGTAGTAAGGACTTCATGGACCTTGTGCATGAAACTCTTTTTGGAGTTTATCTGCAAAACAAAAAAACATTAAACCGTGCCATCCGACCTGGGTGACACACCAGACATTTACAAGGCCCCTTTTTTTCCCCTTTTTTGGTTTTTTTTTTGTGTTTTTCTTTTTTTTGGTTTTTTTTTTGGCACTAAAATCACAATTTTTCCCCAGTGCCCCCTATAAAAGGGAAGGGGGACACTAAAAGCACCGGCAATTAAAACAAATTAAACTTTAAAACATAAAATCAAATTAAAATTTGGTTGCCGGGTGTGATGATGCACTCCAGTCCCTCCGGTGCCCACCTCTCGCGGAAGGCCGCGAGCGTACCGGTGGACACCGCGTGCTCCATCTCCAAGGACACCCTGGACCGGATGTAAGAGCGGAAGAGAGGCAGGCAGTCAGGTTGAACGACCGCCCGCTGCCTGGACCGGCTGATGGCACCCTTGGCCGTGCCCAGGAGCAGTCCTACGAGGAGGCCTTCGGACCTACCCGCTCCCCTCCGCACAGGGTGCCCAAAGATCAGGAGAGTGGGACTGAAGTGCAGCCAGAATTTCAGGAGCAGCCTCTTCAAATAATAAAACAGGGGCTGCAACCTTGTGCATTCCATAAAAACATGGAACACGGACTCTTCCAGACCGCAGAAATTGCAGGCGGCCTGGGAGTCCGTGAACCGGCTTAAAAATTTGTTGCACGGCACTGCTCCGTGCACCACCCTCCAGGCCAAGTCCCCGATGAATAGTGGGAGGACCCCTGCGTAGAGTGCCCTCCTTCGGGGACCCCCGCCTCCTCCGGACGGCAAGATGGTACGCCATGGCGTGTCTGGACGGCCGGCAAGGATGGCAAAGTTGAGAGTGTGCAGGAGCAGCCCGTACAGGAAACCCCTCCGCGCGGAACTGAAAGGCACGGAGGGGATTTCCCCGAGGCGGCTCAAGTTGTGAGGCGCCGGCCCCCGAGGGAGGTTCCGGGGTTTGGCACCGATGAGGAATTCCGTCCGGACGGGGGTCAGTTCGGACGGGATCTTCCCACGTGCTTGAGCCTCCTCGATGCACCTAACGGGGTCAGGGCCCAGAGCTGTTTTTAGCGGCTCGATGGCATCGGCCGCGTGGCGGACGTTGGCAGAATTTAGGCGCCGCACCAGCGTGTCTGGCGCCATCCAGCCCGCTCCTCCGCCATCGAGCAGGTCCCTGACCCTGGTCACCTCACCAGCCACAGCCCTCTCTTCCGACCGCCACATAAAACCTCGGTCGTGGAGGTACGGATTCCCGAGCAGCAGCTCCTGCAGGACGGCCGCCACTCCAGCCGGCGGAGAGCTGCGCTTGGTGGAGACTTTGTTCCAGACCCTGATGAGTTCCTTGTAAAAGACAGGCAGCTCCCGGAGGGCGGTACTGACACCCCCCAAGTTCACAAACAGGAGCTGCGTGTCGTAATTGAGGTCGCGCTGCTGGCGGAAGAAATACGTCGCCAGAGCACACCACCTAGGAGGGGGCTCGACGTAAAGGTATCTCTGCAGGGTCTGAAGACGGAAAGTCGCGAGCTGGGCGCTGACACACACCAACGACTGACCGCCCTCCTCAAGCGGGAGACTCAAGACCGCGGCAGAGACCCAGTGCTTCCTGTTGTTCCAGAAGAAGTCCACCAGCTTCTTCTGTATTTTGGCGACAAACGCAGGGGGAGGGGTCAAAGTGACCAGCCGGTACCACAACATTGCGGCCACCAGCTGGTTTATGACTAGCGCTCGACCCCTGTAGGACAGCACTCGGAGCAGTCCTGTCCAGCGCCCTAGGTGAGCGGCGACCTTGGCCTCCAGCTCCTGCCAGTTCGCCGGCCAGGCTCCCTCGTCTGGGCTAAGGTAGACTCCCAGATAGAGGAGATGGGTCGTGCTCCAGGCAAAAGGCCTGAGCTCCTCCGGCAGGGAGTCCACCCGCCACTGACCCACCAGGAGTCCAGAACATTTCTCCCAGTTGATTCTGGCGGAGGATGCGGCCAAGTAAATCTCTTGGCACTCACGCATCCTCCGCAGGTCAGCGGGATCCTCTACCGCGAGGAGCACATCATCGGCGTAAACCGAGAGGACGACCTACACGCCCGGCCCTTGCAGAGCCAGAACCTCGTCCGCAAGAGGCGCAGGAAAGGCTCCACGCAAACGGCGTATAACTGGCCGGACATGGGGCATCCCTGGCGCACCCCTCTCCTAAAGCTCCTTGTGCATGAATCCCAAAAAAAATTAGTTTTCAGGTGCAGCAGGTAATCAGGAAGGTGAATCGAATGTTGGCCTTCATTGCGAGAGGGATGGAGTTCAAAAGCAGGGAGGTCCTGCTGCAACTGTACAGGGTATTGGTGAGGCTGCACCTGGAGTACTGCGTGCAGTTTTGGTCACCTTACTTAAGGAAGGATATACTATCTTTGGAGGGGGTACAGAGACGATTCACTAGGCTGATTCTGGAGATGAGAGGATTACCTTATGATGATAGATTGAGTAGAGTGGGACTTTATTCATTGGAGTTCAGAAGGATGAGGGGTGATCTTATAGAAACATTTAAAATAATGAAGGGGTTAGACAAGATAGAGGCAGAGAGGTTGTTTCCACTGGTTGGGGAGACTAGAACTAGGGGGCACAGCCTCAAAATACGGGGGAGCCAATTTAAAACCGAGTTGAGAAGGAATTTCTTCTCCCAGAGGGTTGTGAATATGTGGAATTCTCTGCCCAGGGAAGCAGTTGAGGCTAGCTCATTGAATGTATTCAAATCACAGATAGATAGATTTTTAACCAATAAGGGAATTAAGGGTTATGGGGAGCGGGCGGGTAAGTGGAGCTGAGTCCACGGCCAGATCAGCCAAGATCTTGTTGAGTGGCGGAGCAGGCTCGAGGGGCTAGATGGCCTATTCCTGTTCCTAATTCTTATGTTCTTATGAGTGCCACAGTTAAATCAGAAACTAGGGTCCTGAACTTAAGGAAAACTAACTTCGACAGCATATGGCGTGAATTGGCTAGAATAGACTGGCGAGTGATACTTAAAGGGTTGACGGTGGATAGGCAATGGCAAACATTTATAGATCACGTGGATGAACTTCAACAATTGTACATCCCTGTCTGGAGTAAAAATAAAACAGTGAAGGTGGCTCAACTGTGGCTAACAAGGGAAATTAAGGATCGTGTTAGATCCAAGCAAGAGGCATATAAGTTGGCCAGAAAAAGCAGCAAACCAGAGGACTGGGAGAAATTTAGAATTCAGCAGAGGAGGACAAAGGGTTTAATTAGCAGAGGGAAAATAGAGTACGAGAGGAAGCTTGCCGGGAACATAAAAACTGACTGCAAAAGCTTCTATCGATATGTGAAGAGAAAAAGAGTAGTGAAGACAAACGTAGGTCTCTTGCAGTTGGACTCGGGTGAATTTACAGTGGGGAACAAAGAAATGGCATACCAATTGAACAAATACTTCGGTTCTGTCTTCACAAAGGAAGACACAAATAACCTTCCAGATGTACTAGGGGACCGAGGGTCTAGTGAGAACGAGGAATTGAAGGATATCCTAATTAGGTTGGAAATTGTGTTGGGGAAATTGATGGGATTGAAGGCCGATAAATCCCCGGTGCCTGATTGTCTACATCCCAGAGTACTTAAGGAAGTGGCCCTAGAAATAGTGGATGCATTGGTGATCATTTTCCAACAGTCTATCGACTCTGGATCAGTTCCTATGGACTGGAGGGTAGCTAATGTAGCACCACATTTTAAAAAAGGAGGGGGAGAGAAAACAGGAAATTATAGACCGGTTAGCCTGACATCAGTAGTGGGGAAAATGTTGGAATCAATTATTAAGGATGAAATAGCAGTGCATTTGGAAAGCAGTGACAGGATCAGTCCAAGTCAGCATGGATTTATGAAAGGCAAATCATGCTTGACAAATCTTATGTAATTTTTTGAGGATGTAACTGGTCGAGTGGACAAGGGAGAACCACTGGATGTGGTGTATTTGGACTTTCAAAAGGCCTTTGACAAGGTCCCACATAAGAGATTGGTGTGCAAAATCAAAGCACATGGTATTTGGGGTAATGTACTGGCATGGATAGAGAACTGGTTGGCAGACAGGAAGCAGAGAGTCAGGATAAACGGGTCCTTTTTGAAATGGGAGGCAGTGACTAGTGGAGTGCCGCAGGGCTCAGTGCTGGGACACCAGCTCTTTACAATATACATCAATGATTTGGATGAAGGAATTGTGTGTAATATCTCCAAGTTTGCAGATGACACTAAACTGGGTGGCGGTGTGAGCTGTGAGGAGGATCCTAAGAGGCTACAGGGTGACTTGGACAGGTTAGGTGAGTGGGTAAATGCATGGCAGATGCAGTATAATGTGGATACATGTGAGGTTATCCACTTGGGTGGCAAAAACACGAAGGCAGAATATTATCTGAATGGCAGCGGATTAGGAAAAGGGGAGGTGCAACGAGACCTGGGTGTCATGGTTCATCAGTCATTGAAAGTTGGCATGCAGGTACAGCAGGCGGTGAAGAAGGCAAATGGTATGTTGGCCTTCATAGCGAGGGGATTTGAGTATAGGAGCAGGGAGGTCAAACTGCAATTGTATAGGGCCTTGGTGACGCCTCACCTGGAATATTGTGTTCAGTTTTGGTCTCCTAATCTGAGGAAGGACATTCTTGCTATTGAGGGAGCGCTATGAAGGTTCCCCAGACTGATTCCAGGGATGGCTGGACTGACATATGAGGAGAGACTGGATCAACTGGGCCTTTATACACTGGATGTTAGAAGGATGAGAGGGGATCTCTTCGAAACGTATAAGATTCTGACGGGATGGGACAGGTTAGATGCGGGAAGAATGTTCCTGATGTTGGGGAAGTCCCGAACCAGGGGACACAGTCTAAGGATAAGGGGTAGGCCATTTAGGACTGAGATGAGGAGAAACTTCTTCACTCAGAGAGTTGTTAAACTGTGAAATTCCATGCCGCAGAGAGTTTTAATGCCAGTTCATTGGATATATTCAAGAGGGAGTTAGATATGGCCCTTACGGCTAAAGGAATCAAGGGGTATGGAGAGAAAGCAGGAAAGGGGTACTGAGGTGAAGGATCAGCTATGGTCTTATTGAATGGCGGTACAGGCTCGAAGGGCCGAATGGCCTACTCCTGCCCCTATTTTCTATGTTTCTATATTTGGCTGATCCGGTTTACTGTACATAAAATTACAATTTTGAAAATAACGACACCTGATGCAAGTCCCTTGGGTGTCCCTAATTTAAAGGTTTCACTGCAAGCTTTTTTTTAATTTCCAGGTTTTTAAAAATCTGTAATGTTTTTATTAATTCACGGAATCTGAGTGTCATTGGCACGGTCAGCATTTATTTCCAATCCCTAATTTCTCTTGAAGGTGGTGGTGAGCTGCCGCCTTGAACCGCTGCAGTCCGTGTGGTAAAGGTACTCCCACACTGCTGTTAGGTAGGGAGTGCCAGGACGCCTCCACCAATGGAAATAGACCCTTACTATCCACTCTGTCCAGGCCCCTCAATATTTTATACACCTCAATGAGGTCTCCTCAACCTCCTCTGTTCCAATGAGAACAAACCTAACCTATCCAATCTGTCCTCATAACTAAGATTCTCCATTCCAGGCAGCATCCTAGTAAATCTCCTCTGCACCCTCTCTAGTACAATCATGTCCTTCCTCTAATACGGCGACCAGAACAGCACGCAGTACTCCAGCTGTGGCCTAACCAAAGTATTATACAATTTAAGCATAACCTCCCTGCTCTTATATTCTATGCCTCAGCCAATAAAGGCAAGCATTCCGTATGCCGCCTTAACCACCTTATCCAACTGGCCTGCTACTTTCAGGGATCTGTGGACAAGAACTCCAAGGTCCCTTTGTTCATCTACACTATCAAGTGGCCTACCACTTAATGTATATACCCTTTCCTTATCAGCCTTCTCAAAGTGCACCACCTCACACTTCTCTAAATTAAATTCCATTTGCCACTGTTCTGCCCACCTGACCAGTAGATTGATATCCTCCTGCAGCCCATGACTTTCCTCTTCATTATCAGCCACACAGCCAATTTTAGTGTTGTCTGCAAACTTCTTAATCATACTCCCTATATTCAAATCTAAATTGGTGATATATACCACAAAAAGCAAGAGACCCAGTACTGAGCCCTGCGGAACCCCACTGGAAACATCCTTCCAGTCACAAAAACATCCATCAATCATTATCCTTTGCTTCCTACCTCCAAGCCAATTTTGGATCCAACTTGCCACTTTGCCCTGGATCCCATGGGCTTTAACCTTCGTGACCAGCCTACCATGTGGGACCTTATCAAAAGCTTTGCTAAGGTCCATATATACATCGTACGCACTACCCTCATCGACCCTCTTGGTTGCCTCCTCAAAAAATTTAATCAGGTTAGTCAGACATGATCTTCCCTTAACAAATCCGTGCTGACTGTCCCTAATTAATCCTTGCCTTTCCAAATGTAGATTTGTTTTGTCTTTCAGGATTTTTTCCAATAATTTTCCCACCACTGAGGTTAGGCTGACAGGGCTGTAATTACTTGGCCTATCGCTTTCTCCCTTCTTAAACAAGGGTACTACATTAGCAGTCCTCCATTCCTCCGGCACCATGCCCAGATCCAAAGAGGACTGGAAAATGATGGTCAAGACCTCTGCTATTTCCTCTTTTACTTCACTCAACAGCCTGGGATGCATTTCATCCGGGCCTGGGGACTTATCTACTTTCAAAGCTGCTAAACCCCTTAATACTTCCTCTCTCACTATAATTATTTCATCCAGAATATCACACTCCTTTGTGAAAACAGATACAGTATTCGTTAAGAACCCTCCCAACATATTCCGCCTCCACACAAAGATTACCCTCTTTGTTCCTAATAGGCCCCCACCCTTTCTTTAGTTACCCTCTTACTCTTAATATATTTATAGAACATCTTAGGGTTTTGCTTAATTTTACTGGCCAAGAATTTCTCGTGCTCTCTCTTAGCATTCCTAATATCCTTTTTAATTTTGCCTCTTATCTGTCTATATTCCGCTAAAGATTCTATAGTATTTAGCCATTGATATATGACATAAGCATCTCTTTTTTTCCTCAATCCTCCCCTGTAAGTCCCTAGACATCCAGGGGGCTCTAGAATTATTTTTCCCAGCCTTTTTCTTTAAGGGCACATGTTTGGCCTGAGTCTTCTGGAAAACTCCTTAAATGCCTCCCACTGTTCCGACACTGATTTACCCACAAGTAGCTGTTTCCAGTTCACCATGGCCAAATCACTCCTTAACTTAGCAAAATTAGCTTTTCCCCAATTCGGAACTTTTATTCCAGGCCTATTCGTGTCCTTATCCATAACCAACTTGAATCTGACTGAATCATGGTCACTGGCACCCAAGTGCTCCCCACTAATACCCCTTCAACCTGCCCAGCTTCATTCCCCAAAACTAAATCCAAGACCACCCCCTCTCATGTTGGGCTTGCTACATACTGACTACAAAAGTTCTCTTGAATGCATTTCAAGAATTCCACACCCTCTATACCCTTCACACTAAATTTGTTAAAATCCCCTACTATTACTACCCTATGGTTTTTGGACTTCACAGCAATTTGCCTACATATTTGCTCCTCTCCCTCCCACTGTTTGGGGGTCTATAATGCACGCCCAGCAGTGTGATCGCCCCTTTTTTATTTTTCAGTTCGACCCATATGGCCTCATTTGATGATCCCTCTAACATATCATCCCTCCTCACTGCTGTAATATTTTCTTTAATACCGCACCCGGGGTCTATCTTGTCTAAAAATCCTGTAGCCAGGAATATTGATCTGTATGAGTAGATCCCTGAACCCACAGCTAAATTTAGTATACATAGATTAATAAAGGTTGGGTAAAATAGAAGCAACTCTAACTTTGGTTTTATCAAATCAATAATGTATTTTTCATGACAGTAAATTGAGTTCTTCGGTACAATACAATGTTAAGATCAGCTGCTATTAGAGGCAGGCATTGGTCCTATGTTGAGGTGGAATATGGAGCCTGCTCCAGCATCTTATATACATGACCCAAGAGCTTTGCAGGTGACAAAACAGACAACTGCGGTGTCATTATACACAGAACTAAATACTTCTTACATTACTACCGAACATCCTAGTGGATGTCCACTGTGTGAACTTCAAACTCAACTTCAACGAATGGAAGTAGCTTCCCAATCAGCAAGACCCTTGTTAGCTGCAAGTACGTCTGATACAACTTGTGTCCGTTTCTTTGATGCAGCTGCACCCAGGAAATCTCCCCAAACCATTTCAATCCAGAGACATACACCAACGTGTAAAAACAAAACAGATGTCTTCCTTCCATCCACTTCATTTCTTCTTTAGGTTCTCATCCTTCCTGTGGCACAAAGTGCCTGAAAAAGTAGATAGAACATTATTTGCTAGTCTTCTTTCCTGCCAGTGTCACTTTAACTGCTCACTGGTTAGTGGGATCTTCCTAGCTTCTTGCTCAGCACTTAACCCTGATGGCATAGCCTAGATCAGGAATTTATAATTTGAGATAGTAACTGGAAATCAGCATTTTTCTATTCATGCCTGCCAATCTTCCGTCTTGCCAGCGTGGCTCCGGAGAGGGCACATGTGGTGTCCACCGATATGCTTGGGGTCTTCCTTTGAGCAATGGGTGCCGCAGGGTATAGAGCGTCTAAATGATGTAGGAAATAATATTTGCATTTTGCATTAGTTTAATTAGACCTTACAGTTAGAAAGTTGGTAAGTCACCTGGTCCAGATGGAATGCATCCTAGGTTGCTGAAAGAAGCACCGGTAGAAATAGCCGAGGCATTGGTCACAATCTTTCAATCCTCATTGGATACAGAAGTAGTGCCGGAGGACTGGAGGACTAATGTTATACCACTGTTCAAGAAAGGGGAGAGGGATAAACCAGGAAACTACAGGCCAGTTAGCCTAACTTCGGTGGTGGGAGGGTTATTGGAAACCATTATCGGGGACAAAATAAACTTTAATTTGGAAAGGCCAATCTGGAGTGCCAGCAATTATTTGACAAAGGTACGTCACTGAGGTGTGAGACTGGGGTCGGCGAGAGGCCTATAAAGGCTGCGAGATCAGCAGTCAGGAGGTGCGTCACTGAGGCGTCAGTCCGGGGTCGGCGAGAGGCCGATAAAGGCCGCGAGATCAGCAGTCGGGAGGTGCGTCGCTGAGGCGTGAGTCCGGGGTCGGCGAGAGGCCGATAAAGGCCGCGAGATCAGCAGTCGGGAGGTGCGTCGCTGAGGCGTGAGTCCGGGGTCGGCGAGAGGCTTATAAAGGCCGCGAGATCAGCAGTCGGGAGGTGCGTCGCTGAGGCGTGAGTCCGGGGTCGGCGAGAGGCCGATAAAGGCCGCGAGATCAGCAGTCGGGAGGTGCGTCGCTGAGGCGTGAGTCCGGGGTCGGCGAGAGGCTTATAAAGGCCGCGAGATCAGCAGTCGGGAGGTGCGTCGCTGAGGCGTGAGTCCGGGGTCGGCGAGAGGCCGATAAAGGCCGCGAGATCAGCAGTCGAGAGGTGCGTCGCTGAGGCGTGAGTCAGGGGTCGGCGAGAGGCCTATAAAGGCGGGGCTTGTGCAGCTACAGGGAGAAGGCAAAAAAGAAGTAGAAAGAAACAGAAAGGTGACGTCACAGCCAAGGGGGTAAGTGATTGGCTGGTGATTGGTGAGTAGTTTTTCTTTTTTCTCTTCTATAACAGCGAGTAAACTTTAGCATTGTTGTTGCCAATTTAAGTGTATAGAAACATAGAAAATAGGTGCAGGAGTAGGCCATTCGGCCCTTCGAGCCTGCACCACCTTTCAATAAGATCACGGCTGATCATTCCCTCAGTACCCCTTTCCTGCTTTCTCTCCATACCCCTTGATCCCTTTAGCCATAAGGGCCATATCTAACTCCCTCTTGAATATATCCAATGAACTGGCATCAACAACTCTCTGCGGTAGGGAATTCCATAGGTTAACAACTCTCTGAGTGAAGAAGTTTCTCCTCATCTCAGTCCTAAATGGCTTACCCATTATCCTTAAACTGTGTCCCCTGGTTCTGGACTTCCCCAACGTCGGGAACATTCTTCCCGCAACTAACATGTCCAGTTCCGTCAGAATCTTATACGTTTCAATGAGATCCCCTCTCATCCTTCTAAACTCCAGTGAATAAAGGCCCAGTTGATCCAGTCTCTCCTCATATGTCAGTCCAGCCATCCCTGGAATCAGTCTGGTGAACCTTCGCTGCACTCCCTCAATAGCAAGAATGTCCTTCCTCAGATTAGGAGACCAAAACTGAACACAATATTCCAGGTGAGGCCTCACGAAGGCCCTGTACAACTGCAGTAAGACCTCCCTGCTCCTATACTCAAATCCCCTCGCTATGAAGGCCAACATGCCATTTGCCTTCTTCACCGCCTGCTGTACCTGCATGCCTACTTTCAGTGACTGATGAACCATGGTACCCAGGTCTCGTTGCATCTCCCCTTTTCCTAATCTGTCACCATTCAGATATTCTGCCTTCCTGTTTTTGCCACCGAAGTGGATAACCTCACATTTATCCACATTATACTGCATCTGCCATGCATTTGCCCACTCATCTAACCTGTCCAAGTCACCCTGCAGCCTCTTAGCATCCTCCTCACAGCTCACACCGCCACCCAGTTTAGTGCTTCAACAAACTTGGAGATATTACACTCAATTCCTTCATCTAAATCGTTAATGTATATTGTAAAGAGCTGGGGTCCCAGCACTGAGCCCTGCGGCACCCCACTAGTCACTGCCTGCCATTCTGAAAAGGACCCGTTTATCCCGACTCTCTGCTTCCTGTCTGCCAACCAGTTCTCTATCCACGTCAGTACCCCCCAATACCACACGCTTTGATTTGGCACACCAATCTCTTGTGCGGGACCTTGTCAAAAGCCTTTTGATGGAGGCTTTTTTGTTGGACCTTGCTGAAAGTCCTTCATTGAGATGCCCAATGGCGAAGGGAAAATTATTATGAGTAACTGAAAAATGTTCAGCATGTCACATTTTTTACATCCAAGCTGATTCATTAATTGTGTTACACAATGTACTTAATGTAACCATGTCATCTCAGGGTGACAATCCTCCATGTTTGGCCTCAAAAAAAATAGGGTTGAAGTGCAAGGCTTAAGGTCTGCCCTGCAAGTAGGTAAAGTGAGAGTCATTGAGTGGCAGGCTTCCTGCATTGATCACCCTTCCTTGTCGTCTTGCGATGGCCTGATGACAGGACCCATTATACACTGCAGTCAGGAAGATATTCCTGATGAAGCAGATGACCTGAGGGTCACATGTGTGATTCTCAAAATGTACCACACATGACATTAAAATGACACACGCGCCAACAGAGGGTCAGCAATCTGAGTGTATTTACAAGTGCACAATAACAAAGGTTACATAAGATTCTTAAATTTACAGGAGCAACACCCAACCTTCTACCTGGCACCACCATCTCTCTTCCCCCCCACCCTTGCAGCGATGCCCGATGTCCTCTTCCTCCCCACGTCTACACAATGGCTTGGCACTCCCTTGCCCGTCACTGCCTCTGGTTGAGGAGGTTGTGCAGGGGGGCAGCGGGATGTCTGCAGACGTGTGCGACTTGGTGAAAAGGTAGGGCGCGGGACCAAAGGCGCAGGGATCTCTTGCACCTCTGCCTCTGTCTGCCTGGAGGGTGTGGGCTCGGGGGCTTTACTACGCGTGCAGAAGCCATCTCTTGTCTCGTGGCCTCAACGTTTTCTGTTGTGCGCTCCAAGACTGTAATGAGCCAGTCCATCCTCTGATCATACTGCTGGGTGAAGGAGGCGATGCTGCCAGCCATCCCAGCCATGGTCTGCAGCATGTCGCGACCTACCTCCACGCTGGTGCGTGATAGCTGCACCATCTGGTTGAGTATAGAGAGCCGTGCTGCATCCGCAGGTGGTTGCTCGCTGCTGCTGGGTGCTGGCGCCTTGCTTCCCTTCGAGCCATGGCCTCTCCGCTTGGTTGAGCTGGCGTCTGTGGAGTCCGTTGGAAAGCCCAGGAGATCGGAGCCCGAAGCCAAGGTTCTGCGGACACTTGGCTCACATGGCAGGAGGCTGATGTCAGCTGCTTCCAGCTCCTCCAGGTCAAGGTGCAAAAAGATTGGCCCTTCTCTCTCGTCTCTCTCCTGTTCTTCCTGGCCCTGGGTGGTGGAGGTGGCAATGGTCGAAATGGGTGATCTGGGGGGAGGGGGGGTTGCAGGAATGATCCGGTGTCCTTGGTTGTGGAGAACGACGGGGTGGAAGATGCTGGGGTCTGACGGCTTCTGTGAAGACCAGAGGTCGATGGTCTTTCTAGATCCGTGCTGTCTGACTCATCATCTGCAAGTAGAGGACAACATTTCAGTCTGTGGGTTAAGTCATGGCAGGAGAGCTCGGTCACGTGATATGCTCCTCCTGTACCATCTGGGAACTCAGGGACACTTCCGATGTCCCTGACGACTATGTGTGTGGGAAGTGTATCCGCCTCCAGCTCCTGACGGTCCGCGTTGCGGAATTGGAGCTGAGGGTGGATTCACTCTGGAGCATCCACGATGCTGAGAATGACGTGAGTAGCACGTGTAGCGAGTTGGTCTTACTGCAGGTGAAGGGTCCACAGCCAGATAGGGAACGGAAGACCAGCAGGAAGAGCAGTGCAAGGAAGGTAGTGCAGGGGTCCCCTGCGGTCAGCCTCCTGCAAAACAGATACACCGCTTTGAGTACTGTTGACGGGGATGACTCATCAGGGGAGGGCAGCAGCAGCCAAGTTCATGGCACCGTGGCTGGCTCTGATGCACAGGAAGGCAGGAAAAACGTGGGAGAGCGATAGTGATAGGGGATTCAATTGTAAGGGGAATAGATAGACGTTTCTACGGCCACAACCGAGACTCCAGGATGGTATGTTGCCTCCCTGGTGCAAGGGTCAAGGATGTCTCGGAGCGGGTGCAGGACATTCTAAAAAGGGAGGGTGAACAGCCAAGTGTCGTGGTGCACATTGGTACCAACGATATAGGTAAAAAAAGGGATGAGGTCATACGAGACGAATTTAAGGAGCTAGGAGCTAAATTAAAACGTAGGACCTCAAATGTAGTAATCTCGGGATTGCTACCAGTACCATGAGCTAGTCAGAGTAGGAATCGCAGGATAGCTCAGATGAATACAAGGCTTGAGCAGTGGTGCAGCAGGGAGGGATTCAAATTTCTGGGGCATTGGAACTGGTTCTGGGGGAGGTGGGACCAGTACAAACCGGACGGTCTGCACCTGGGCAGGACCGGAACCAATGTCCTAGGGGGAGTGTTTGCTAGTGCTGTTGGGGAGGAGTTAAACTAATATGGCAGGGGGATGGGAACCAATGCAGGGAGACAAAGGGAAACAAAATGGAGACAAAAGCAAAAGACAGAAAGGAGACGAGTAAAAGTGGAGGGCAGAGAAACCCAAGGCAAAAAACAAAAAGGGTCACTGTACAGCAAAATTCTAAATGGTCAAAGTGTAATAAAAAGGCAAGCATGAAATCTCGGTGCCTCAATGCAAGGAGTATTCGGAACCCAGGAGAGGGCTCTGAGCTAGTTAGAGTGGGTGAGAGCGCAGATGAACATGAACCCAAGAAAGAATGCAAAAGGCAGGAGGCAACAGAGCAGAGTAGCACTGGGGTAAGTGTAAACCACAAGGTGATAGGAAGGGACAATATGAATGAATATAAAGGGGCTGCAGGAGGAGTCAAAACTAAAAATCATGGTTTAAAAACTAGTATTAAAACACTCTACCTAAACGCACGCAGCATTCGAAATAAAGTAAATGAGTTGACAGCACAAATCATTACAAATGGGTATGATTTGGTGGCCATTACAGAAACGTGGTTGCAGGGTGGCCAAGACTGGGAATTAAACATACAGGGGTATCTGACAATTCGGAAAGATAGACAAGAAGGGAAAGGAGGTGGGATAGCTCTGTTAATAAAGGATGATATCAGGGCAGTTGTGAGAGACGATATTGGCTCTAATGAACAAAATGTTGAATCATTGTGGGTGGAGATTAGAGATAGTAAGGGGAAAAAGTCACTGGTGGGCGTAGTTATAGGCCCCCCAAATAATAACTTCACGGTGAGGCGGACAATAATCAAGGGAATAATGGAGGCATGTGAAAAAGGAACGGCAGTAATCATGGGGGATTTTAACCTACATATCGATTGGTCAAATGAAATCGCACAGGGTAGCCTGGAGGAGGAATTCATAGAATGCATACGGGATTGTTTCTTAGAACAGTATGTTACAGAACCTACAAGGGAGCAAGCTATCTTAGATCTGGTCCTGTGTAATGAGACAGGAATAATAAACGATCTCCGAGTAAAAGATCCTCTCGGAATGAGTGATCACAGTATGGTTGAATTTGTAATACAGATTGAGGGTGAGGAAGTTGTGTCTCAAACGAGCATACTATGCTGAAACAAAGAGGACGACAGTGGGATGAGGGCAGAGTTGGCTAAAGTAGACTGGAAACACAGACTAAACGGTGGCACAATTGAGGAACAGTGGAGGACTTTTAAGGAGCTCTTTCATAGTGCTCAACAAAAATATATTCCAGTGAAAAAGGGCAGTAAGAGAAGGGATAACCAGCCGTGGATAACCAAGGAAATAAAGGAGAGTATCAAATTAAAAACCAATGCGTATAAGGTGGCCAAGGTTAGTGGGAAACTAGAAGACTGGGAAAATTTTAAACGACAGCAAAGAATGATTAAGAAAGCAATAAAGAAAAGAAAGATAGGTTACGAAAGTAAACTTGCGCAAAACATAAAAACAGATAGTAAAAGCTTTTACCGATATATAAAATGGAAAAGAGTGACTAAAGTAAATGTTGGTCCCCTCGAAGATGAGAAGGGGGATTTAATAATGGGAAATGTGGAAATGTCTGAGACCTTAAACAATTATTTTGCTTCGGTCTTCACAGTGGAAGACACAAAAACCATGCCAAAAATTGCTGGTCACGGGAATGTGGGAAGGGAGGACCTTGAGACAATCACTATCACTAGGGGGGTAATGCTGGACAGACTAATGGGACTCAAGGTAGACAAGTCCCCTGGTCCGGATGAAATGCATCTCAGGGTATTAAAATAGATGGAGGAAGTTATAGCAGATGCATTCGTTATAATCTACCAAAATTCTCTGGACTCTGGGGAGGTACCAGCGGATTGGAAAGCAGCTAATGTAACGCCTCTGTTTAAAAAAGAGGGCAGACAAAAGGCAGGTAACTATAGGCTGGTTAGTTTAACATCTGTAGTGGGGAAAACGCTTGAAGCTATCATTAAGGAAGAAATAGCGGGACATCTAGATAGGAACATCTATGTTTCTATGAATAGTGCAATCAAGCAGACGCAACATGGATTCATGAAGGGGAAATCATTAACTAATTTAGTGGAATTCTTTGAGGATATAACGAGCATGGTGGATAGAGGTGTACCGATGGATGTGGTGTATTTAGATTTCCAAAAGGCATTCGATAAGGTGCCACACAAAAGGTTACTGCAGAAGATAGAGGTATGCGGAGTCAGAGGAACTGTATTAGCATGGATAGAGAATTGGCTGGCTAACAGGAAGCAGAGAGTCGGGATAAATGGGTCCTTTTCGGGTTGGAAATCGTTGCTTAGTGGTGTGCCACAGGGATCGGTGCTGGGACCACAACTGTTTACAATATACATAGATGACCTGGAAGAGGGGACAGAGTGTAGTGTAACAAAATTTGCAGGTGACTTAAAGATTAGTGGGAAAGCAGATTGTGTAGAGGACACAGAGAGGCTGCAAAGAGATTTAGATAGGTTAAGCAAATGGGCTAAAGTTTGGCAGATGGAATACAATGTCGGAAAATGTGAGGTCATCCACCTTGGAAAAAAAAACAGTAAAAGGGAATATTATTTGAATGGGGAGAAATTACAACATGCTGCGGTGCAGAGGGATCTGGGGGTCCTTGTGCATGAAACTCTTTTGAGTTAACCTGCAAAACATAAAACATGTATCCGTGCCACCCGACCTGGATGACACACACAAGACATTTACAAGGCCCTTTTTTGTTTTTTTTTTGGTTTTTTTTGTGGGTTTTTTTTTGGGCACTAAAATCAAATTTTTCCTTTTTCCAGTGCCCCCTATAAAAGGAGAGGGGGACACTAAAAGCACCGGCAATTAAAACAAATTAAACTTTAAAACGTAAAATCAAATTAAAATTTGGTTGCCGGGCGTGATGATGCACTCCAGTCCCTCCGGTGCCCACCTCTCGCGGAAGGCCGCGAGCGTACCGGTGGACACCGCGTGCTCCATCTCCAAGAACACCCTGGACCGGATGTAAGAGCGGAAGAGAGGCAGGCAGTCAGGTTGAACGACCCCCTCGACCGCCCGCTGCCTGGACCGGCTGATGGCACCCTTGGCCGTGCCCAGGAGCAGTCCTACGAGGAGGCCTTCGGACCTACCCGCTCCCCTCCGCACAGGGTGCCCAAAGATCAGGAGAGTGGGACTGAAGTGCAGCCAGAATTTCAGGAGCAGCCCCTTCAAATAGTGGAACAGGGGCTGCAACCTTGCGCATTCAATAAAAACATGGAACACGGACTCCTCCAGACCGCAGAAATTGCAGGCGGCCTGGGAGTCCGTGAACCGGCTTAAAAATTTGTTGCACGGCACTGCTCCGTGCACCACCCTCCAGGCCAAGTCCCCGATGAATAGTGGGAGGACCCCTGCGTAGAGTGCCCTCCATCGGGGACCCCTGCCTCCTCCGGACGGCAAGATGGTACGCCATGGCGTGTCCGGACGGCCGGCGAGGATGGCAAAGTTGAGGGTGTGCAGGAGCAGCCCGTACAGGAAACCCCTCCGCGCGGAACTGAAAGGCACGGAGGGGATTTCCCCGAGGCGGCTCAAGTTGTGAGGCGCCGGCCCCCGAGGGAGGTTCCGGGGTTTGGCGCCGATGAGGAATTCCGTCCGGACGGGGGTCAGTTCGGACGGGATCTCCCCACGTGCTTGAGCCTCCTCGATGCACCTAACGGAGTCAGGGCCCAGAGCTGTTTTTAGCGACTCGATGGCATCGGCCGCGTGGCGGACGTTGGCAGAGTTTAGGCGCCGCGCCAGCGTGTCTGGCGCCATCCAGCCCGCTCCTCCGCCATCGAGCAGGTCCCTGACCCTGGTCACCTCACCAGCCACAGCCCTCTCTTCCGACCGCCACATGAAGCCTCGGCCGTGGAGGTACGGATTCCCGAGCAGCGGCTCCTGCAGGACGGCCGCCACTCCAGCCGGCGGAGAGCTGCGCTTGGTGGAGACTTTGTTCCAGACCCTGATGAGTTCCCTGTAAAAGACAGGCAGCTCCCGGAGGGCGGTCCTGGCACCCCCCAAGTTCACAAACAGGAGCTGCGTGTCATAATTGAGGTCGAGCTGCTGGCGGAAGAAATACCTCGCCAGAGCGCACCACCTAGGAGGGGGCTCGACGTAAAGGTATCTCTGCAGGGTCTGAAGACGGAAAGTCGCGAGCTGGGCGCTGACGCACACCAACGACTGACCGCCCTCCTCAAGCGGGAGACTCAAGACCGCGGCAGAGACCCAGTGCTTCCTGTTGTTCCAGAAGAAGTCCACCAGCTTCTTCTGTATCTTGGCGACAAACGCAGGGGGAGGGGTCAAAGTGACCAGCCGGTACCACAGCATTGCGGCCACCAGCTGGTTTATGACTAGCGCTCGACCCCTGTAGGACAGCACTCGGAGCAGTCCTGTCCAGCGCCCTAGGCGAGCGGCGACCTTGGCCTCCAGCTCCTGCCAGTTCGCCGGCCAGGCTCCCTCGTCGGGGCTAAGGTAGACTCCCAGATAGAGGAGATGGGTCGTGCTCCAGGCAAAAGGCCTGAGCTCCTCCGGCAGGGAGTCCACCCGCCACTGACCCACCAGGAGTCCGGAACATTTCTCCCAGTTGATCCTGGCGGAGGACGCGGCCGAGTAAATCTCCTGGCACTCACGCATCCTCCGCAGGTCAGCGGGATCCTCTATCGCGAGGAGCACGTCATCGGCGTAAGCCGAGAGGACGACCTCCACGCCCGGCCCTTGCAGAGCCAGTCCCGTCAACCTCGTCCGCAAGAGGCGCAGGAAAGGCTCCACGCAAACGGCGTATAACTGGCCGGACATGGGGCATCCCTGGCGCACCCCTCTCCTAAAGCGAAGGGGCGCCGTCAAGGACCCGTTAACCTTAATCAGACACTCCGCGGCGGCGTACAAAAGTCGGATCCGGGCGACGAAATGCGTCCCGAACCCGAAAGCGCGCAGAGTTCCGAGCAGATAGTCGTGATCCACCCTGTCGAACGCCTTCTCTTGGTCGAGGGATAGGAAGGCGACCGACAGACCAGCCTCCTGGGAACAATGGATGAGGTCCCGGACCAGATGGATGTTATCGTGGATTGTCCGGCCCGGGACCGTGTATGACTGGTCGGGGTGGATCATGTGGTCCAGCACGGCACCAAGGCGAGCAGACATCGCCCTGTATAAGATTTTGTAGTCCGTGCTGAGGAGGGAGACCGGGCGCCAGTTCTTAAGGAGGCGGAGATCGCCCTTCTTAGGCAGCAGGACGATGACTGCCCTGCGCCAAGAGAGGGGCATCTCCCCGGTCGCCAGACTTTCCCCCAGGACCCGCGCGTAGTCGCTCCCCAGGACGTCCCAGAACGCCCTGTGGAACTCCACGGTCAGCCCGTCCAGCCCCGGGGATTTTCCCCTCGAGAGCCGGGCGAGGGCACCGGTCAGCTCCGCCAGGCTTAGCGGAGCTTCCAGATTTTCGGCGCCCTCCGGGCCGACCTTCGGCAGGTCCTCCCACAAAACTCTACGCGCTTCCTCGCTGGACGGATCCGGAGAGAACAGAGCCCCGTAATATTCACGGACCCTGTTGTTGACGCCCTCCGGATCCGAGACGAGAGAGCCGTCGTCGGCCAGCAGCGTCAAGAGCTGCTTACGGACACTCTGCCTTTTTTCCAGCGAGTAGAAGAAGGGGGAGCCGTGGTCCAGATCCCGCAGGAACCGGATCCGCGACCTCACGAACGCGCCTCGGGACCCGACGAGCTGCAGGTCCTTCAGCGCGGCCTTCTTCGCTTCGTACACCGTCCGCAGGGCCGGGTCCTGGACGACTTGACCGAGACGGGCTTCCAGGTCGAGCACCTCTTTTTCTAGGCGCCCGACTCTGGCCGCCCGCCTCTTGGTCGACCCCCTCGCGTACTCTTGACAGAAGACGCGGACGTGAGCCTTGCCCACGTCCCACCATAGCCTCAAGGAGGGGAAGCCCCCCTGCTTCCTTCTCCAGTCGGACCAGAATCGACGGAACGAGTCCTGGAACCGCACGTCCTCCAGCAGCCGGTTGTTAAAGTGCCAGTACGCGGACCCCGTCCTCGCGCGGAGCGAAGCGAGCTCCGCCCACACCAGGTGGTGGTCCGAACACGGCACCGGCCGCATGGAGGCCGCCGGGACGCAGGAAACGTACGCCCGAGACACGTAAAGGCGGTCGACTCTAGACCATCCAACTCCAGGCCTCACCCAAGTAAAGGCGCTGGAGTCGGGGTGGAGATTTCGCCAGACGTCCACCAAGTCGAAGGACCCGACCAGGTCCCTCAACTTCTCCATCGCCGTCATGCACTGCGGGGCACCGGAGCGGTCCCTCGCCTCGAGGGTGCAGTTAAAATCCCCCCCGAGGACAATGCAGTCGCCGACGTCGACGGAGCCAAGAAGAGCGGACACCTCTTCAAAGAAGCGCGTCTGCTGCGGGCCGGGATGAGGGGCGTACACGTTCACGAGATGGAGCGGCACGTCCCCCAGGCGAACCGTTACGTGCAGCAAGCGGCCTGGCACGGGCTCCTCGACCCCCAAGATCTCCGGCTGAAAATGCGGGCCCAGCAAGATGGCCACCCCACTAGAAATGGCGGTGAGGTGGCTCATGCGGACCTCTCCTTGCCATTCCAGCAGCCACGTGGCTTCGTCTCCCGGAACGGTGTGGGTTTCTTGCAGGAAGCACACCGCATATTTCCCCTCCCGCAGGAGCGAAAAATTGTCAAATCTACGGCGTGCCCCTCTGCCGCCGTTGATGTTGAGGCTGGCTATGGTTATCTTCATGGCAAAAGCATAGTGCAACCTCTACCTTAACCTATTGTGGGGGAGGGAGCGGAGTCTTTTGTTGAACTCCGCTCCCTCCGCAGCCCAGCGAGGAGTCCCTCGAGCTCGCGCAGCTCAAGGTGTTGCGCCTTTGTCAAGGGCCCGCCCGCGGCCAAGGTTTTAACGGCGGCGCGGACAGACCCCTTGATCAGCTCCGGCTCGGACCATTTTTCCAGGGCCAGTCGGGCTTGGTCGCGGCGACCCCGGCTCTGGGCCAAAAAGTCCCGGAGTTCCTTTGCAGGAATGAGGAGGGCCTCAGCGGCGGCCGCGAGCAGATCCACCGCCTCACTGGCGGTGGTCTCTAGGTCTTCACCCGCGTCCCCCACCGAGTCCCCGTCCTCCTCCGGGAGGTGGCCGCCAGCAGCCAGCCCATCGACCGCACAAGGTACGGCAAATGAACCGGCCGCTCCAACCGGCCCTGGCACTGCCCCGATCCCACCCCCAGGATCGTCGGCAGAGGAGTCCCCACTGGGCTCTTTTAAAAATGGTGCTGGGTCGGGAAATGACAGCGGAAGGGGTTCCCCCTCCGCCCCAGGAACCGGGGAACAAGGAGAGACCCGGCCATGGGAAATCCCCAGGCTCCCCAAGTGCACCAGCTCCAAAGTAAGGGGCGAGGGTGGGTGTTCCTCCCCCTCCCCGCTGCCACCCCCCGGCCCAGCATCTACAGTTTCATTAAAAACAGTAAATTGTGTTTCTGCCGGGTCGAGCAACTCCCGGGGGAAGTTGGGTATTGGCTGGGCGGGCTCAGGTTCGGCCTTTTCGGCCTCGCCCGCCTCAGTCCCCGGGACGCCCGGCCCGGCGGCTACGCATTCCTCCGCGGTCCCCACGCCCCCCACGACAGGCAGATCTTCCACTCCATCCCCGGGAGGCAGAGGCTGGGCAGCCTCAACTGTTTCACCCTCCCCGGGGACAGACTCCTCCCGCCTACGGCGCTGCTTGGGGGCGCTGGTTGGGGACGCGGGACACGCGGCGGGCACCAACTCCTCCACGGAGGGATGTTGTTCCCCCTCCGTCTCATCGGAGCCGTGCCTCCTTTTGTTCCTGGGGGCGCGCGGAGTCAGGGAGACCTCCATGTCTGCCGAGGCCTCCCGCTCCGCCCCCCCCTTTTCCTTTTCTTGCCCGCGCCCGGGCCCCTCTGTGGTGTTGTTCAAGGGCTCGGGCACGGGCTCGGGGCACCACGCGCTCGCCGGTGACGGGGTTGGGCTGAGCGCGGTGGTCAAATTATCTGGCGCACTGAGGGGACCCGCCTCTAGATGTTTTGCCTTCTTCCGCGCCTTCTTTCCAGTCGGACGCTCTCCCTCCCCCCCGCCGGAGGCCCTGAAAACAAAGGCCCCCAACGATGCCCGCGCACCCATGACTCCCGGCACGCGGACGCAGCTAGGGGGAGGGGTGGCGGCGGCGCCAGCCTTGGCCGCCTTCGGTGGTTTGGCGGCCTTGGAGGCGGGGCAGTTCTTACGAACATGCCCCACCTCCCTGCAGGCATGGCACCGCACGCCGTCCGACGTCCAGAAGACGCGGTAGGCAGTCCCCTCGTGCACCACATTAAAATTCCCCTCCGTCGTGTCCTCCCGCGCCAGCCGGACAAAGAGCTGGCGGCGGAAGGAGAACACGTGGCGCAGGCTGCTCTCCCTGAGGCCGAGCGGTATGGGGTTGATCCCTGACCTTACCTCCCCCAGTTGGTGTAGGTGAGGGAGGAGGAGCTCAGCGGGAACAAAGGGCGGGACGTTTGAAATGATGACCCTCTGCGCGGTGGCCTCGAGAGGGTCCACCGGCAGGAACGTCCCGCCCACCGTGAGCCCCTTTTCAAGGGCCAGGGACACCGCCCGCTCCGACCCCAGGAAGAACACGGCCTTCCCAGACATCTTGGAGGCTGCGACAATGGCCGAGGGGCCGACTACCCCAGCCATCGCCCGCACGCACTCCTCGATGGTCATTGTGGGGTGAGTGTAGCTCTTGACCCCGTGTTTTTTAGTAATTAATCTAAATGGTGGCAGGGCAGCGGGTGGCGCAGGAGGTGCCGTGGATGTGGACACCGCCTGCGCATACGTCCTTGCTGGCCCTGCCACCGGCGTGGATGGGGTCGCCATCACGGGGTCCCTTTAAGGGCTACACCCACCCCAAAGTCACAGGCCTTAATGGTCTTTAATGGCCTCGTATATTTAACTGAGCAGAGGAGCCCTTAACGAGGCACCTCTCCCCTCGTTGACAATTGGGGAGAGGCCTTGCTCCCTCTGCTCAGTTGTCTTAATTGGGTTTTTTTTTAAATTAGGAAGAAATGGGGCCTCAGAGAGAGAGGGGAGAAACAGAGGGTAACGGAGAAAGAGAGAGGGGGGTGGGAAGGGGGGGGGGGGGACTGCGAGGGCAGGTCTCCCCTCGCAGCTGTGGGTGGGTGCACTCCCCAGATGGCAAAACACAAAAGTCTTTGGGGTGGTCTTCAGGTGGGGGGAGAAGACGTCTTCACCTGGGGTAGCTAGAGCCACCAGGCACCCACTCCCAAACGATCTTTAATAGGGAGATTAATGACAATCTTCAGCCTGGTAGCTCCAGCTATCCCAGGCTAGGCAATTGGGGGGGGGTGGGGGGGGGTTCCAATTGTGGGGGGGGCCCAGTTGTAAGCAAGGCCCCCACACACACTACCACACACACACACACCCCCCGCGATGTTCCGGCCCTCAGTGGTCTTCTTTCCTCCCCCCACCGATACAACAAAGTCTGTTTGGGGAAATGCACCCACACCCACCTGTAGAATGTTGGGTCTCCCTCCTTCCACACTGGCTGTTGTTGGTCTTTTCCCCCTCTCTCCAACTCCTTGCAGAATGGTAAAAGATGTTAAATGTTTTCTGTTCTCCTCCTCTCCCTCTGGATAGAAGTTGAAGGTGAAGCCCCTTCCTTCCTTCTCTTCCTGGCTGTACTCAGGGCTCTCCAGGCAGGAGCTCAAGTTGCTAGCTGCTCTCCTCACTGCTCACAGCTCCAACTGTGCAGGACACGCCTCCACTGCTCCACGATTGGTTCCTTGTGCATGAAACTCTTTTAGAGTCTACCTGCAAAACATAAACATTAAACTGTGCCACCCGACCTGGGTGACACACCAGACATTTACAAGGCCCTTTTTTCCTTTTTTTTGTTTTTTTTTTTGTGTTTTTTTGTTTTTTTTTTGTTTTTTTTTGGGCACTAAAATCACAATTTTTCCCCAGTGCCCCCTATAAAAAAGGGAAGGGGACACTAAAAGCACCGGCAATTAAAACAAATTAACTTTAAAACGTAAAATCAAATTAAAATTTGGTTGCCGGGCGTGATGATGCACTCCAGTCCCTCCGGTGCCCACCTCTCGCGGAAGGCCGCGAGCGTACCGGTGGACACCGCGTGCTCCATCTCCAAGGACACCCTGGACCGGATGTAAGAGCGGAAGAGAGGCAGGCAGTCAGGTTGAACGACCCCCTCGACCGCCCGCTGCCTGGACCGGCTGATGGCACCCTTGGCCGTGCCCAGGAGCAGTCCTACGAGGAGGCCTTCGGACCTACCCGCTCCCCTCCGCACAGGGTGCCCAAAGATCAGGAGAGTGGGACTGAAGTGCAGCCAGAATTTCAGGAGCAGCCCCTTCAAATAATGGAACAGGGGCTGCAACCTTGTGCACTCAATAAAAACATGGAACACGGACTCCTCCAGACCGCAGAAATTGCAGGCGGCCTGGGAGTCCGTGAACCGGCTTAAAAATTTATTGCACGGCACTGCTCCGTGCACCACCCTCCAGGCCAAGTCCCCGATGAATAGTGGGAGGACCCCTGCGTAGAGTGCCCTCCATCGGGGACCCCCGCCTCCTCCGGACGGCAAGATGGTACGCCATGGCGTGTCCGGACGGCCGGCGAGGATGGCAAAGTTGAGGGTGTGCAGGAGCAGCCCGTACAGGAAACCCCTCCGCGCGGAACTGAAAGGCACGGAGGGGATTTCCCGGAGGCGGCTCAAGTTGTCAGGCGCCGGCCCCCGAGGGAGGTTCCGGGGTTTGGCGCCGATGAGGAATTCCGTCCGGACGGGGGTCAGTTCGGACGGGATCTCCCCACGTGCCTGAGCCTCCTCGATGCACCTAACGGAGTCAGGGCCCAGAGCTGTTTTTAGCGACTCGATGGCATCGGCCGCGCGGCGGACGTTGGCAGAATTTAGGCGCCGCGCCAGCGTGACTGGCGCCATCCAGCCCGATCCTCCGCCATCGAGCAGGTCCCTGACCCTGGTCACCTCACCAGCCACAGCCCTCTCTTCCGACCGCCACATAAAACCTCGGCCGTGGAGGTACGGATTCCCGAGCAGCGGCTCCTGCAGGACGGCCGCCACTCCAGCCGGTGGAGAGCTGCGCTTGGTGGAGACTTTGTTCCAGACCCTGATGAGTTCCCTGTAAAAGACAGGCAGCTCCCGGAGGGCGGTCCTGGCACCCCCCAAGTTCACAAACAGGAGCTGCGTGTCATAATTGAGGTCGAGCTGCTGGCGGAAGAAATACCTCGCCAGAGCGCACCACCTAGGAGGGGGCTCGACGTAAAGGTATCTCTGCAGGGTCTGAAGACGGAAAGTCGCGAGCTGGGCGCTGACGCACACCAACGACTGACCGCCCTCCTCAAGCGGGAGACTCAAGACCGCGGCAGAGACCCAGTGCTTCCTGTTGTTCCAGAAGAAGTCCACCAGCTTCTTCTGTATCTTGGCGACAAACGCAGGGGGAGGGGTCAAAGTGACCAGCCGGTACCACAGCATTGCGGCCACCAGCTGGTTTATGACTAGCGCTCGACCCCTGTAGGACAGCACTCGGAGCAGTCCTGTCCAGCGCCCTAGGCGAGCGGCGACCTTGGCCTCCAGCTCCTGCCAGTTCGCCGGCCAGGCTCCCTCGTCTGGGCTAAGGTAGACTCCCAAATAGAGGAGATGGGTCGTGCTCCAGGCAAAAGGCCTGAGCTCCTCCGGCAGGGAGTCCACCCGCCACTGACCCACCAGGAGTCCGGAACATTTCTCCCAGTTGATCCTGGCGGAGGACGCGGCCGAGTAAATCTCCTGGCACTCACGCATCCTCCGCAGGTCAGCGGGATCCTCTACCGCGAGGAGCACGTCATCGGCGTAAGCCGAGAGGACGACCTCCACGCCCGGCCCTTGCAGAGCCAGTCCCGTCAACCTCGTCCGCAAGAGGCGCAGGAAAGGCTCCACGCAAACGGCGTATAACTGGCCGGACATGGGGCATCCCTGGCGCACCCCTCTCCTAAAGCGAAGGGGCGCCGTCAAGGACCCGTTAACCTTAATCAGACACTCCGCGGCGGCGTACAAAAGTCGGATCCGGGCGACGAAATGCGTCCCGAACCCGAAAGCGCGCAGAGTTCCGAGCAGATAGTCGTGATCCACCCTGTCGAACGCCTTCTCTTGGTCGAGGGATAGGAAGGCGACCGACAGACCAGCCTCCTGGGAACAATGGATGAGGTCCCGGACCAGATGGATGTTATCGTGGATTGTCCGGCCCGGGACCGTGTATGACTGGTCGGGGTGGATCATGTGGTCCAGCACGGCACCAAGGCGAGCAGACATCGCCCTGGCGAAGATTTTGTAGTCCGTGCTGAGGAGGGAGACCGGGCGCCAGTTCTTAAGGAGGCGGAGATCGCCCTTCTTAGGCAGCAGGACGATGACTGCCCTGCGCCAAGAGAGGGGCATCTCCCCGGTCGCCAGACTTTCCCCCAGGACCCGCGCGTAGTCGCTCCCCAGGACGTCCCAGAACGCCCTGTGGAACTCCACGGTCAGCCCGTCCAGCCCCGGGGATTTTCCCCTCGAGAGCCGGGCGAGGGCACCGGTCAGCTCCGCCAAGCTTAGCGGAGCTTCCAGATTTTCGGCGCCCTCCGGGCCAACCTTCGGCAGGTCCTCCCACAAAACTCTACGCGCTTCCTCGCTGGACGGATCCGGAGAGAACAGAGCCCCGTAATATTCACGGACCCTGTTGTTGACGCCCTCCGGATCCGAGACGAGAGAGCCGTCGTCGGCCAGCAGCGTCAAGAGCTGCTTACGGACACTCTGCCTTTTTTCCAGCGAGTAGAAGAAGGGGGAGCCGCGGTCCAGATCCCGCAGGAACCGGATCCGCGACCTCACGTACGCGCCTCGGGACCCGACGAGCTGCAGGTCCTTCAGCGCGGCCTTCTTCGCTTCGTACACCGTCCGCAGGGCCGGGTCCTGGACGACTTGACCGAGACGGGCTTCCAGGTCGAGCACCTCTTTTTCTAGGCGCCCGACTCTGGCCGCCCGCCTCTTGGTCGACCCCCTCGCGTACTCTTGACAGAAGACGCGGACGTGAGCCTTGCCCACGTCCCACCATAGCCTCAAGGAGGGGAAGCCCCCCTGCTTCCTTCTCCAGTCGGACCAGAATCGACGGAACGAGTCCTGGAACCGCACGTCCTCCAGCAGCCGGTTGTTAAAGTGCCAGTACGCGGACCCCGTCCTCGCGCGGAGCGAATCGAGCTCCGCCCACACCAGGTGGTGGTCCGAACACGGCACCGGCCGCATGGAGGCCGCCGGGACGCAGGAAACGTACGCCCGAGACACGTAAAGGCGGTCGACTCTAGACCATCCAACTCCAGGCCTCACCCAAGTAAAGGCGCTGGAGTCGGGGTGGAGATTTCGCCAGACGTCCACCAAGTCGAAGGACCCGACCAGGTCCCTCAACTCCTCCATCGCCGTCATGCACTGCGGGGCACCGGAGCGGTCCCTCACCTCGAGGGTGCAGTTAAAATCCCCCCCGAGGACAATGCAGTCGCCGACGTCGACGGAGCCAAGAAGAGCGGACACCTCTTCAAAGAAGCGCGTTTGCTGCGGGCCGGGATGAGGGGCGTACACGTTCACGAGATGGAGCGGCACGTCCCCCAGGCGAACCGTTACGTGCAGCAAGCGGCCTGGCACGGGCTCCTCGACCCCCAAGATCTCCGGCTGAAAATGCGGGCCCAGCAAGATGGCCACCCCACTAGAAATGGCGGTGAGGTGGCTCATGCGGACCTCTCCTTGCCATTCCAGGAGCCACGTGGCTTCGTCTCCCGGAACGGTGTGGGTTTCTTGCAGGAAGCACACCGCATATTTCCCCTCCCGCAGGAGCTAAAAATTTTCAAATCTACGGCGTGCCCCTCTGCCGCCGTTGATGTTGAGGCTGGCTATGGTTATCTTCATGGCAAAAGCATAGTGCAACCTCTACCTTAACCTATTGTGGGGGAGGGAGCGGAGTCTTTTGTTGAACTCCGCTCCCTCCGCAGCCCAGCGAGGAGTCCCTCGAGCTCGCGCAGCTCAAGGTGCTGCTCCTTTGTCAAGGGCCCGCCCGCGGCCAAGGTTTTAACGGCGACGCGGACGGACCCCTTGATCAGCTCCGGCTCGGACCATTTTTCCAGGGCCAGTCGGGCTTGGTCGCGGCGACCCCGGCTCTGGGCCAAAAAGTCCCGGAGTTCCTTTGCAGGAATGAGGAGGGCCTCACTGGCGGTGGTCTCTAGGTCTTCACCCGCGTCCCCCACCGAGTCCCCGTCCTCCTCCGGGAGGTGGCCGCCAGCAGCCAGCCCATCGACCGCACAAGGTACGGCAAATGAACCGGCCGCTCCAACCGGCCCTGGCTCTGCCCCGATCCCACCCCCAGGATCGTCGGCAGAGGAGTCCCCACTGGGCTCTTTTAAAAATGGTGCTGGGTCGGGAAATGACAGCGGAAGGGGTTCCCCCTCCGCCCCAGGAACCGGGGAACAAGGAGAGACCCGGCCATAGGAAATCCCCAGGCCCTCCAAGTGCACCAGCTCCAAAGTAAGGGGCGAGGGTGGGTGTTCCTCCCCCTCCCCGCTGCCACCCCCCGGCCCAGCATCTACAGTTTCATTAAAATCAATATATTGTGTTTCTGCCGGGTCGAGCAACTCCCGGGGGAAGTTGGGTAATAGCTGGGCGGGCTCAGGTTCGGCCTTTTCGGCCTCGCCCGCCTCAGTCCCCGGGACGCCCGGCCCGGCGGCTACGCATTCCTCCGCGGTCCCCACGCCCCCCACGACAGGCAGATCTTCCACTCCATCCCCGGGAGGCAGAGGCTGGGCAGCCTCAACTGTCTCACCCTCCCCGGGGAAAGACTCCTCGCGCCTGCAGCGCAATTTGGGGGCGCTGGTGGGGGACGCGGGACACGCGGCGGGCACCGACTCCTCCGCGGAGGGATGTTGTTCCCCCTCCGCGTCATTGGGGCGGTGCCTCTTTTTGTTCCTGGGGGCGCGCGGAGTCAGGGAGACCTCCATGTCTGCCGAGGCCTCCCGCTCCGCCCCCCCCTTTTCCTTTTCTTGCCCGCGCCCGGGCCCCTCTGTGGTGTTGTTCAAGGGCTCGGGCACGGGCTCGGGGCACCCCGCGCTCGCCGGTGACGGGGTTGGGCTGAGCGCGGTGGTCAAATTATCCGGCGCACTGAGGGGACCCGCCTCTTGATGTTTTGTCTTCGTCCGCGCCTTCTTTCCGGTCGGACGCTCTCCCTCCCCCCCGCCGGAGGCCCTGAAAACAAAGGCCTCCGACGATGCCCGCGCACCCATGGCTCCCGGCACGCGGACGCAACTAGGGGGAGGGGTGGCGGCGGCGCCAGCCTTGGCCGCCTTCGATGGTTTGGCGGCCTTGGAGGCGGGGCAGTTCTTGCGAACGTGCCCCACCTCCCTGCAGGCATGGCACCGCACGCCGTCCGACGTCCAGAAGACGCGGTAGGCAGTCCCCTCGTGCACCACATTAAAAGATCCCTCCGTCGTCTCCTCCCGCGCCAGCCGGACAAAGAGCTGGCGGCGGAAGGAGAACACGTGGCGCAGGCTGTTCTCCCTGAGGCCGAGCGGTATGGGGTTGATCCCTGACCTTACCTCCCCCAGTTGGTGTAGGTGAGGGAGGAGGAGCTCAGCGGAAACAAAGGGCGGGACGTTTGAAATGATGACCCTCTGCGCGGTGGCCTCGAGAGGGTCCACCGGCAGGAACGTCCCGCCCACCGTGAGCCCCTTTTCAAGGGCCAGGGACACCGCCCGCTCCGACCCCAGGAAGAACACGGCCTTCCCAGACATCTTGGAGGCTGCGACAATGGCCGAGGGGCCGACTACCCCAGCCATCGCCCGCACGCACTCCTCAATGCTCATTGTGGGGTGAGTGTAGCTCTTGACCCCGTGTTTCCTGGTTATAAGTCTGAACGGTGGCAGGGCAGCGGGTGGCGCAGGAGGTGCCGTGGATGTGGACACCGCCTGCGCATACGTCCTTGCTGGCCCTGCCACCGGCGTGGATGGGGTCGCCATCACGGGGTCCCTTTAAGGGCTACACCCACCCCAGAGTCACAGGCCTTAATGGTCTTTAATGGCCTCGTATGTTAACTGAGCAGAGGAGCCCTTAACGAGGCACCTCTCCCCTCGTTGACAATTGGGGAGAGGCCTTGCTCCCTCTGCTCAGTTGTCTTAATTGGGTTTTTTTTTTTTTTTTTTAAATTCGGAAGAAAAGGGCTCTCAGAGAGAGAGGGGAGAAACAGAGAGTAACGGAGAAAGAGAGAGGGGGGTGGGAAGGGGGGGGGGCTGCGAGGGCAGGTCTCCCCTCGCAGCTGTGGGTGGGTGCACTCCCCAGATGGCAAAACACACAAAAAAAACACAGTCTTTGGGTTGGTCTTCAGGTGGGGGAGAAGACGTCTTCACCTGGGGTAGCTAGAGCCACCAGGCACACAATCCCAAACGATCTTTAATAGGGTGATTTAAAGAATCTTCAGCCTGGTAGCTCCAGCTATCCCAGGCTAGGCAAATGTGGGGGGTGGGGGGGGTTCCAATTGTGGGGGGGGCCTAGTTGTAAGCAAGGCCCCCACACACACTACCACACACACACACACCCCCCGCGATGTTCCGGCCCTCAGTGGTCTTCTTTCCTCCCCCCACCGATACAACAAAGTCTGTTTGGGGAAATGCACCCACACACACCTGTAGAAATGTAGAGTCTCCCTCCTTCCACACTGGATGTTGTTGGTTTTTCCCCCTCTCTCCAACTCCTTGCAGAATGGTAAAAAGATGTTTGAAAAGTTTTCTGTTCTCCTCCTCTCCCTCTGGGTAAAGTTGAAGGTGAAGCCCCTTCCTTCCTTCTGTTCCTGGGCTGGTCTCAGGGCTCTCCAGGCAGGAGCACAAGTTGCTAGCTGCTCTCAGCACTGCTCACAGCTCCAACTGAGCAGGACACGCCTCCACTGCTCTACCATTGGTCCTTGCGCATGAAACTCTTTTGAGTTCACCTGTGAAAACATAAAAAACAATAAACGGTGCCACCCGACCTGGGTGACACTCCAGACATTTTCAAGGCCCTTTTTTTCCCCCCCTTTTTTTTGGGGTTTTTTTTTTTGTGTTTTTCTTTTTTTTTTTTTTTTTTTGGTTTTTTTTTTGGGCACTAAAATCACAATTTTCCCCAGTGCCCCCTATAAAAGGGAAGGGGGACACTAAAAGCACCGGCAATTAAAACAAATTAAACTTTAAAACGTAAAATCAAATTAAAATTTGGTTGCCGGGCGTGATGATGCACTCCAGTCCCTCCGGTGCCCACCTCTCGCGGAAGGCCGCGAGCGTACCGGTGGACACCGCGTGCTCCATCTCCAAGGACACCCTGGACCGGATGTAAGAGCGGAAGAGAGGCAGGCAGTCAGGTTGAACGACCCCCTCGACCGCCCGCTGCCTGGACCGGCTGATGGCACCCTTGGCCGTGCCCAGGAGCAGTCCTACGAGGAGGCCTTCGGACCTACCCGCTCCCCTCCGCACAGGGTGCCCAAAGATCAGGAGAGTGGGACTGAAGTGCAGCCAGAATTTCAGGAGCAGCCCCTTCAAATAGTGGAACAGGGGCTGCAACCTCGTGCATTCAATAAAAACATGGAACACGGACTCCTCCAGACCGCAGAAATTGCAGGCGGCCTGGGAGTCCGTGAACCGGCTTAAAAATTTATTGCACGGCACTGCTCCGTGCACCACCCTCCAGGCCAAGTCCCCGATGAATAGTGGGAGGACCCCTGCGTAGAGTGCCCTCCATCGGGGACCCCCGCCTCCTCCGGACGGCAAGATGGTACGCCATGGCGTGTCCGGACGGCCGGCGAGGATGGCAAAGTTGAGGGTGTGCAGGAGCAGCCCGTACAGGAAACCCCTCCGCGCGGAACTGAAAGGCACGGAGGGGATTTCCCCGAGGCGGCTCAAGTTGTGAGGCGCCGGCCCCCGAGGGAGGTTCCGGGGTTTGGCGCCGATGAGGAATTCCGTCCGGACGGGGGTCAGTTCGGACGGGATCTCCCCACGTGCTTGAGCCTCCTCGATACACCTAACGGAGTCAGGGCCCAGAGCTGTTTTTAGCGACTCGATGGCATCGGCCGCGCGGCGGACGTTGGCAGAATTTAGGCGCCGCGCCAGCGTGACTGGCGCCATCCAGCCCGCTCCTCCGCCATCGAGCAGGTCCCTGACCCTGGTCACCTCACCAGCCACAGCCCTCTCTTCCGACCGCCACATAAAACCTCGGCCGTGGAGGTACGGATTCCCGAGCAGCGGCTCCTGCAGGACGGCCGCCACTCCAGCCGGTGGAGAGCTGCGCTTGGTGGAGACTTTGTTCCAGACCCTGATGAGTTCCCTGTAAAAGACAGGCAGCTCCCGGAGGGCGGTCCTGGCACCCCCCAAGTTCACAAACAGGAGCTGCGTGTCATAATTGAGGTCGAGCTGCTGGCGGAAGAAATACCTCGCCAGAGCACACCACCTAGGAGGGGGCTCGACGTAAAGGTATCTCTGCAGGGTCTGAAGACGGAAAGTCGCGAGCTGGGCGCTGACGCACACCAACGACTGACCGCCCTCCTCAAGCGGGAGACTCAAGACCGCGGCAGAGACCCAGTGCTTCCTGTTGTTCCAGAAGAAGTCCACCAGCTTCTTCTGTATCTTGGCGACAAACGCAGGGGGAGGGGTCAAAGTGACCAGCCGGTACCACAGCATTGCGGCCACCAGCTGGTTTATGACTAGCACTCGACCCCTGTAGGACAGCACTCGGAGCAGTCCTGTCCAGCGCCCTAGGCGAGCGGCGACCTTGGCCTCCAGCTCCTGCCAGTTCGCCGGCCAGGCTCCCTCGTCTGGGCTAAGGTAGACTCCCAGATAGAGGAGATGGGTCGTGCTCCAGGCAAAAGGCCTGAGCTCCTCCGGCAGGGAGTCCACCCGCCACTGACCCACCAGGAGTCCGGAACATTTCTCCCAGTTGATCCTGGCGGAGGACGCGGCCGAGTAAATCTCCTGGCACTCACGCATCCTCCGCAGGTCAGCGGGATCCTCTATCGCGAGGAGCACGTCATCGGCGTAAGCCGAGAGGACGACCTCCACGCCCGGCCCTTGCAGAGCCAGTCCCGTCAACCTCGTCCGCAAGAGGCGCAGGAAAGGCTCCACGCAAACGGCGTATAACTGGCCGGACATGGGGCATCCCTGGCGCACCCCTCTCCTAAAGCGAAGGGGCGCCGTCAAGGACCCGTTAACCTTAATCAGACACTCCGCGGCGGCGTACAAAAGTCGGATCCGGGCGACGAAATGCGTCCCGAACCCGAAAGCGCGCAGAGTTCCGAGCAGATAGTCGTGATCCACCCTGTCGAACGCCTTCTCTTGGTCGAGGGATAGGAAGGCGACCGACAGACCAGCCTCCTGGGAACAATGGATGAGGTCCCGGACCAGATGGATGTTATCGTGGATTGTCCGGCCCGGGACCGTGTATGACTGGTCGGGGTGGATCATGTGGTCCAGCACGGCACCAAGGCGAGCAGACATCGCCCTGGCGAAGATTTTGTAGTCCGTGCTGAGGAGGGAGACCGGGCGCCAGTTCTTAAGGAGGCGGAGATCGCCCTTCTTAGGCAGCAGGACGATGACTGCCCTGCGCCAAGAGAGGGGCATCTCCCCGGTCGCCAGACTTTCCCCCAGGACCCGCGCGTAGTCGCTCCCCAGGACGTCCCAGAACGCCCTGTGGAACTCCACGGTCAGCCCGTCCAGCCCCGGGGATTTTCCCCTCGAGAGCCGGGCGAGGGCACCGGTCAGCTCCGCCAGGCTTAGCGGAGCTTCCAGATTTTCGGCGCCCTCCGGGCCGACCTTCGGCAGGTCCTCCCACAAAACTCTACGCGCTTCCTCGCTGGACGGATCCGGAGAGAACAGAGCCCCGTAATATTCGCGGACCCTGTTGTTGACGCCCTCCGGATCCGAGACGAGAGAGCCGTCGTCGGCCAGCAGCGTCAAGAGCTGCTTACGGACACTCTGCCTTTTTTCCAGCGAGTAGAAGAAGGGGGAGCCGCGGTCCAGATCCCGCAGGAACCGGATCCGCGACCTCACGAACGCGCCTCGGGACCCGACGAGCTGCAGGTCCTTCAGCGCGGCCTTCTTCGCTTCGTACACCGTCCGCAGGGCCGGGTCCTGGACGACTTGACCGAGACGGGCTTCCAGGTCGAGCACCTCTTTTTCTAGGCGCCCGACTCTGGCCGCCCGCATCTTGGTCGACCCCCTCGCGTACTCTTGACAGAAGACGCGGACGTGAGCCTTGCCCACGTCCCACCATAGCCTCAAGGAGGGGAAGCCCCCCTGCTTCCTTCTCCAGTCGGACCAGAATCGACGGAACGAGTCCTGGAAACGCACGTCCTCCAGCAGCCGGTTGTTAAAGTGCCAGTACGCGGACCCCGCCCTCGCGCGGAGCGAAGCGAGCTCCGCCCACACCAGGTGGTGGTCCGAACACGGCACCGGCCGCATGGAGGCCGCCGGGACGCAGGAAACGTACGCCCGAGACACGTAAAGGCGGTCGACTCTAGACCATCCAACTCCAGGCCTCACCCAAGTAAAGGCGCTGGAGTCGGGGTGGAGATTTCGCCAGACGTCCACCAAGTCGAAGGACCCGACCAGGTCCCTCAACTTCTCCATCGCCGTCATGCACTGCGGGGCACCGGAGCGGTCCCTCGCCTCGAGGGTGCAGTTAAAATCCCCCCCGAGGACAATGCAGTCGCCGACGTCGACGGAGCCAAGAAGAGCGGACACCTCTTCAAAGAAGCGCGTTTGCTGCGGGCCGGGATGAGGGGCGTACACGTTCACGAGATGGAGCGGCACGTCCCCCAGGCGAACCGTTACGTGCAGCAAGCGGCCTGGCACGGGCTCCTCGACCCCCAAGATCTCCGGCTGAAAATGCGGGCCCAGCAAGATGGCCACCCCACTAGAAATGGCGGTGAGGTGGCTCATGCGGACCTCTCCTTGCCATTCCAGGAGCCACGTGGCTTCGTCTCCCGGAACGGTGTGGGTTTCTTGCAGGAAGCACACCGCATATTTCCCCTCCCGCAGGAGCGAAAAATTGTCAAATCTACGGCGTGCCCCTCTGCCGCCGTTGATGTTGAGGCTGGCTATGGTTATCTTCATGGCAAAAGCATAGTGCAACCTCTACCTTAACCTATTGTGGGGGAGGGAGCGGAGTCTTTTGTTGAACTCCGCTCCCTCCGCAGCCCAGCGAGGAGTCCCTCGAGCTCGCGCAGCTCAAGGTGCTGCTCCTTTGTCAAGGGCCCGCCCGCGGCCAAGGTTTTAACGGCGGCGCGGACGGACCCCTTGATCAGCTCCGGCTCGGACCATTTTTCCAGGGCCAGTCGGGCTTGGTCGCGGCGACCCCGGCTCTGGGCCAAAAAGTCCCGGAGTTCCTTTGCAGGAACGAGGAGGGCCTCAGCGGCGGCCGCGAGCAGATCCACCGCCTCACTGGCGGTGGTCTCTAGGTCTTCACCCGCGTCCCCCACCGAGTCCCCGTCCTCCTCCGGGAGGTGGCCGCCAGCAGCCGGCCCATCGACCGCACAAGGTACGGCAAATGAACCGGCCGCTCCAACCGGCCCTGGCACTGCCCCGATCCCACCCCCAGGATCGTCGGCAGAGGAGTCCCCACTGGGCTCTTTTAAAAATGGTGCCGGGTCGGGAAATGACAGCGGAAGGGGTTCCCCCTCCGCCCCAGGAACCGGAGAACAAGGAGAGACCCGGCCATAGGAAATCCCCAGGCCCTCCAAGTGCTCCAGCTCCAAAGTAAGGGGCGAGGGTGGGTGTTCCTCCCCCTCCCCGCTGCCACCCCCCGGCCCAGCGTCTACAGTTTCATTAAAATCAATATATTTTGTTTCTGCCGGGTCGAGCAACTCCCGGGGGAAGTTGGGTAATAGCTGGGCGGGCTCAGGTTCGGCCTTTTCGGCCTCGCCCGCCTCAGTCCCCGGGACGCCCGGCCCGGCGGCTACGCATTCCTCCGCGGTCCCCACGCCCCCCACGACAGGCAGATCTTCCACTCCATCCCCGGGAGGCAGAGGCTGGGCAGCCTCAACTGTCTCACCCTCCCCGGGGAAAGACTCCTCGCGCCTGCAGCGCAATTTGGGGGCGCTGGTGGGGGACGCGGGACACGCGGCGGGCACCGACTCCTCCGCGGAGGGATATTGTTCCCCCTCCGCGTCATTGGGGCGGTGCCTCTTTTTGTTCCTGGGGGCGCGCGGAGTCAGGGAGACCTCCATGTCTGCCGAGGCCTCCCGCTCCGCCCCCCCCTTTTCCTTTTCTTGCCCGCGCCCGGGCCCCTCTGTGGTGTTGTTCAAGGGCTCGGGCACGGGCTCGGGGCACCCCGCGCTCGCCGGTGACGGGGTTGGGCTGAGCGCGGTGGTCAAATTATCCGGCGCACCGAGGGGACCCGCCTCTTGATGTTTTGTCTTCGTCCGCGCCTTCTTTCCGGTCGGACGCTCTCCCTCCCCCCCGCCGGAGGCCCTGAAAACAAAGGCCTCCGACGATGCCCGCGCACCCATGGCTCCCGGCACGCGGACGCAACTAGGGGGAGGGGTGGCGGCGGCGCCAGCCTTGGCCGCCTTCGGTGGTTTGGCGGCCTTGGAGGCGGGGCAGTTCTTGCGAACGTGCCCCACCTCCCTGCAGGCATGGCACCGCACGCCGTCCGACGTCCAGAAGACGCGGTAGGCAGTCCCCTCGTGCACCACATTAAAATAGCCCTCCGTCGTCTCCTCCCGCGCCAGCCGGACAAAGAGCTGGCGGCGGAAGGAGAACACGTGGCGCAGGCTGCTCTCCCTGAGGCCGAGCGGTATGGGGTTGATCCCTGACCTTACCTCCCCCAGTTGGTGTAGGTGAGGGAGGAGGAGCCCAGCGGGAACAAAGGGCGGGACGTTCGACACGATGACCCTCTGCGCGGTGGCCTCGAGGGGATCCACCGGCAGGAACGTCCCGCCCACCGTGAGCCCCCTTTCGAGGGCCAGGGACACCGCCCGCTCCGACCCCAGGAAGAACACGGCCTTCCCAGACATCTTGGAGGCTGCGACAATGGCCGAGGGGCCGACTACCCCAGCCATCGCCCGCACGCACTCCTCAATGCTCATTGTGGGGTGAGTGTAGCTCTTGACCCCGTGTTTTTTGGTTATAAGTCTGAACGGTGGCAGGGCAGCGGGTGGCGCAGGAGGTGCTGTGGAAGCGGTTGCCACCTGCGCATACGTCCTTGCTGGCCCTGCCACCGGCGTGGATGGGGTCGCCATCACGGGGTCCCTTTAAGGGCTACACCCACCCCAGAGTCACAGGCCTTAATGGTCTTTAATGGCCTCGTATGTTAACTGAGCAGAGGAGCCCTTAACGAGGCACCTCTCCCCTCGTTGACAATTGGGGAGAGGCCTTGCTCCCTCTGCTCAGTTGTCTTAATTGGTTTTTTTTTAAATTTCGGAAGAAAAGGGCTCTCAGAGAGAGAGGGGAGAAACAGAGAGTAACGGAGAAAGAGAGAGGGGGGGTGGGAAGGGGGGGGGGCTGCGAGGGCAGGTCTCCCCTCGCAGCTGTGGGTGGGTGCACTCCCCAGATGGCAAAACACAAAAGTCTTTGAGGTGGTCTTCAGGTGGGGGGAGAAGATGTCTTCACCTGGGGTAGCTGGAGCCACCAGGCACTCCTAACGATCTTTAATTGGGTGATTAATGAAAATCTTCAGCCTGGTAGCTCCAGCTATCCCAGGCTAGGCAATTGGGGGTGGGGGGGGTTTCAATTGTGGGGGGGGCCTAGTTGTAAGCACAGCCCCCACGCACACTACCACACACACACACACACCCCCCGCGATGTTCCGGCCCTCAGTGGTCTTCTTTCCTCCCCCCACCGATACAACAAAGTCTGTTTGGGGAAATGCACCCACACCCACCTGTAGAATGTTGGGTCTCCCTCCTTCCACACTGGATGTTGTTTGTCTTTTCCCCCTCTCTCCAACTCTTTGCAGAATGGTAAAGTTGATGAAAGATTTCTGCTTTTTCCTCCTCTCCCTCTGGATAGAAGTTGGTGTGAAGCCCCTTCCTTCCTTCTGTTCCTGGGCTGGTCTCAGGGCTCTGCAGGCAGGAGCTCAAGTTGATAGCTGCTTCCCTCACTGCTCACAGCTCCAACTCAGCAGGACACGCCTCCACTGCTGCACGATTGGTCCTTGTGCATGAAACTCTTTTGAGTTTATCTGTGAAAACATAAAACATTAAACGGTGCCACCCGACCTGGGTGACACTCCAGACATTTACAAGGCCCATTTTTTTTTTTCCCCCTTTTTTGTGTTTTTTTTTTTCTTTTTTTTTTTTTTGTTTTTTTTTTTGGGCACTAAAATCACAATTTTTCCCCAGTGCCCCCTATAAAAGGGAAGGGGACACTAAAAACACCGGCAGTTAAAACAAATTAAACTTTAAAACGTAAAATCAAATTAAAATTTGGTTGCCGGGCGTGATGATGCACTCCAGTCCCTCCGGTGCCCACCTCTCGCGGAAGGCCGCGAGCGTACCGGTGGACACCGCGTGCTCCATCTCCAAGGACACCCTGGATCGGATGTAAGAGCGGAAGAGAGGCAGGCAGTCAGGTTGAACGACCCCCTCGACCGCCCGCTGCCTGGACCGGCTGATGGCACCCTTGGCCGTGCCCAGGAGCAGTCCTACGAGGAGGCCCTCGGACCTACCCGCTCCCCTCCGCACAGGGTGCCCAAAGATCAGGAGAGTGGGACTGAAGTGCAGCCAGAATTTCAGGAGCAGCCCCTTCAAATAGTGGAACAGGGGCTGCAACCTTGTGCATTCAATAAAAACATGGAACACGGACTCCTCCAGACCGCAGAAATTGCAGGCGGCTTGGGAGTCCGTGAACCGGCTTAAAAATTTGTTGCACGGCACTGCTCCGTGCACCACCCTCCAGGCCAAGTCCCCGATAAATAGTGGGAGGACCCCTGCGTAGAGTGCCCTCCATCGGGGACCCCCGCCTCCTCCGGACGGCAAGATGGTACGCCATGGCGTGTCCGGACGGCCGGCGAGGATGGCAAAGTTGAGGGTGTGCAGGAGCAGCCCGTACAGGAAACCCCTCCGCGCGGAACTGAAAGGCACGGAGGGGATTTCCCCGAGGCGGCTCAAGTTGTGAGGCGCCGGCCCCCGAGGGAGGTTCCGGGGTTTGGCGCCGATGAGGAATTCCGTCCGGACGGGGGTCAGTTCGGACGGGATCTCCCCACGTGCTTGAGCCTCCTCGATACACCTAACGGAGTCAGGGCCCAGAGCTGTTTTTAGCGACTCGATGGCATCGGCCGCGCGGCGGACGTTGGCAGAATTTAGGCGCCGCGCCAGCGTGACTGGCGCCATCCAGCCCGCTCCTCCGCCATCGAGCAGGTCCCTGACCCTGGTCACCTCACCAGCCACAGCCCTCTCTTCCGACCGCCACATGAAGCCTCGGCCGTGGAGGTACGGATTCCCGAGCAGCGGCTCCTGCAGGACGGCCGCCACTCCAGCCGGCGGAGAGCTGCGCTTGGTGGAGACTTTGTTCCAGACCCTGATGAGTTCCCTGTAAAAGACAGGCAGCTCCCGGAGGGCGGTCCTGGCACCCCCCAAGTTCACAAACAGGAGCTGCGTGTCATAATTGAGGTCGAGCTGCTGGCGGAAGAAATACCTCGCCAGAGCACACCACCTAGGAGGGGGCTCGACGTAAAGGTATCTCTGCAGGGTCTGAAGACGGAAAGTCGCGAGCTGGGCGCTGACGCACACCAACGACTGACCGCCCTCCTCAAGCGGGAGACTCAAGACCGCGACAGAGACCCAGTGCTTCCTGTTGTTCCAGAAGAAGTCCACCAGCTTCTTCTGTATCTTGGCGACAAACGCAGGGGGAGGGGTCAAAGTGACCAGCCGGTACCACAGCATTGCGGCCACCAGCTGGTTTATGACTAGCGCTCGACCCCTGTAGGACAGCACTCGGAGCAGTCCTGTCCAGCGCCCTAGGCGAGCGGCGACCTTGGCCTCCAGCTCCTGCCAGTTCGCCGGCCAGGCTTCCTCGTCGGGGCTAAGGTAGACTCCCAGATAGAGGAGATGGGTCGTGCTCCAGGCAAAAGGCCTGAGCTCCTCCGGCAGGGAGTCCACCCGCCACTGACCCACCAGGAGTCCGGAACATTTCTCCCAGTTGATCCTGGCGGAGGACGCGGCCGAGTAAATCTCCTGGCACTCACGCATCCTCCGCAGGTCAGCGGGATCCTCTACCGCGAGGAGCACGTCATCGGCGTAAGCCGAGAGGACGACCTCCACGCCCGGCCCTTGCAGAGCCAGTCCCGTCAAC
The DNA here is from genome assembly GCF_044704955.1 of Pristiophorus japonicus. Classification (NCBI taxonomy): domain Eukaryota; kingdom Metazoa; phylum Chordata; class Chondrichthyes; family Pristiophoridae; genus Pristiophorus; species Pristiophorus japonicus. The sequence continues at coordinate 261,557,959 of NC_091982.1, read as the reverse complement.
CTCGTCCGCAAGAGGCGCAGGAAAGGCTCCACGCAAACGGCGTATAACTGGCCGGACATGGGGCATCCCTGGCGCACCCCTCTCCTAAAGCGAAGGGGCGCCGTCAAGGACCCGTTAACCTTAATCAGACACTCCGCGGCGGCGTACAAAAGTCGGATCCGGGCGACGAAATGCGTCCCGAACCCGAAAGCGCGCAGAGTTCCGAGCAGATAGTCGTGATCCACCCTGTCGAACGCCTTCTCTTGGTCGAGGGATAGGAAGGCGACCGACAGACCAGCCTCCTGGGAGCAATGGATGAGGTCCCGGACCAGATGGATGTTGTCGTGGATCGTCCGGCCCGGGACCGTGTATGACTGGTCGGGGTGGATCATGTGGTCCAGCACGGCACCAAGGCGAGCAGACATCGCCCTGGCGAAGATTTTGTAGTCCGTGCTGAGGAGGGAGACCGGGCGCCAGTTCTTAAGGAGGCGGAGATCGCCCTTCTTAGGCAGCAGGACGATGACTGCCCTGCGCCAAGAGAGGGGCATCTCCCCGGTCGCCAGACTTTCCCCCAGGACCCGCGCGTAGTCGCTCCCCAGGACGTCCCAGAACGCCCTGTGGAACTCCACGGTCAGCCCGTCCAGCCCCGGGGATTTTCCCCTCGAGAGCCGGGCGAGGGCACCGGTCAGCTCCGCCAGGCTTAGCGGAGCTTCCAGATTTTCGGCGCCCTCCGGGCTGACCTTCGGCAGGTCCTCCCACAAAACTCTACGCGCTTCCTCGCTGGACGGATCCGGAGAGAACAGAGCCCCGTAATATTCACGGACCCTGTTGTTGACGCCCTCCGGATCCGAGACGAGAGAGCCGTCGTCGGCCAGCAGCGTCAAGAGCTGCTTACGGACACTCTGCCTTTTTTCCAGCGAGTAGAAGAAGGGGGAGCCGCGGTCCAGATCCCGCAGGAACCGGATCCGCGACCTCACGAACGCGCCTCGGGACCCGACGAGCTGCAGGTCCTTCAGCGCGGCCTTCTTCGCTTCATACACCGTCCGCAGGGCCGGGTCCTGGACGACTTGACCGAGACGGGCTTCCAGGTCGAGCACCTCTTTTTCTAGGCGCCCGACTCTGGCCGCCCGCCTCTTGGTCGACCCCCTCGCGTACTCTTGACAGAAGACGCGGACGTGAGCCTTGCCCACGTCCCACCATAGCCTCAAGGAGGGGAAGCCCCCCTGCTTCCTTCTCCAGTCGGACCAGAATCGACGGAACGAGTCCTGGAACCGCACGTCCTCCAGCAGCCGGTTGTTAAAGTGCCAGTACGCGGACCCCGTCCTCGCGCGGAGCGAAGCGAGCTCCGCCCACACCAGGTGGTGGTCCGAACACGGCACCGGCCGCATGGAGGCCGCCGGGACGCAGGAAACGTACGCCCGAGACACGTAAAGGCGGTCGACTCTAGACCATCCAACTCCAGGCCTCACCCAAGTAAAGGCGCTGGAGTCGGGGTGGAGATTTCGCCAGACGTCCACCAAGTCGAAGGACCCGACCAGGTCCCTCAACTTCTCCATCGCCGTCATGCACTGCGGGGCACCGGAGCGGTCCCTCGCCTCGAGGGTGCAGTTAAAATCCCCCCCGAGGACAATGCAGTCGCCGACGTCGACGGAGCCAAGAAGAGCGGACACCTCTTCAAAGAAGCGCGTTTGCTGCGGGCCGGGATGAGGGGCGTACACGTTCACGAGATGGAGCGGCACGTCCCCCAGGCGAACCGTTACGTGCAGCAAGCGGCCTGGCACGGGCTCCTCGACCCCCAAGATCTCCGGCTGAAAATGCGGGCCCAGCAAGATGGCCACCCCACTAGAAATGGCGGTGAGGTGGCTCATGCGGACCTCTCCTTGCCATTCCAGGAGCCACGTGGCTTCGTCTCCCGGAACGGTGTGGGTTTCTTGCAGGAAGCACACCGCATATTTCCCCTCCCGCAGGAGCGAAAAATTGTCAAATCTACGGCGTGCCCCTCTGCCGCCGTTGATGTTGAGGCTGGCTATGGTTATCTTCATGGCAAAAGCATAGTGCAACCTCTACCTTAACCTATTGTGGGGGAGGGAGCGGAGTCTTTTGTTGAACTCCGCTCCCTCCGCAGCCCAGCGAGGAGTCCCTCGAGCTCGCGCAGCTCAAGGTGCTGCTCCTTTGTCAAGGGCCCGCCCGCGGCCAAGGTTTTAACGGCGGCGCGGACGGACCCCTTGATCAGCTCCGGCTCGGACCATTTTTCCAGGGCCAGTCGGGCTTGGTCGCGGCGACCCCGGCTCTGGGCCAAAAAGTCCCGGAGTTCCTTTGCAGGAACGAGGAGGGCCTCAGCGGCGGCCGCGAGCAGATCCACCGCCTCACTGGCGGTGGTCTCTAGGTCTTCACCCGCGTCCCCCACCGAGTCCCCGTCCTCCTCCGGGAGGTGGCCGCCAGCAGCCGGCCCATCGACCGCACAAGGTACGGCAAATGAACCGGCCGCTCCAACCGGCCCTGGCACTGCCCCGATCCCACCCCCAGGATCGTCGGCAGAGGAGTCCCCACTGGGCTCTTTTAAAAATGGTGCTGGGTCGGGAAATGACAGCGGAAGGGGTTCCCCCTCCGCCCCAG
>NC_091982.1:261124462-261255164 GCF_044704955.1 Pristiophorus japonicus | reverse complement strand
GGAGAGAGAAGGGGGAGGGGGGGGAGAGAGAAGGGGGAGGGGGGGAGAGAGAAGGGGGAGGGGGGAGAGAGAAGGGGAGGGGGGGAGAGAGAAGGGGGAGGGGGGGAGAGAGAAGGGGGAGGGGGGAGAGAGAAGGGGGAGGGGGGAGAGAGAAGGGGGAGGGGGGGAGAGAAGGGGAGGGGGGGGAAGAGAGAAGGGGGAGGGGGAGGAAGAGGAGAAGGGGGGAAAGGAGAAGGGGGGGGAGAAAGGAGAAGAGGGGGAGGAAGGAGGAAAGGGAAGGATGGGGGGGGGGCTGAACAGGCCGGGCTTCGGGCAGGGCCCGTACCCCAGCACCAGATTTACAGGTAGGTGGCGTTGGGTCGGGGGAGCGCGGGTCGGGGTCGGGAGCGCGGGTCGGGTCGGGTCCGGGGGGAGCGCGGTCGAGAGCATGGGTCGGGGGGGTAGGGAGGTCGGTTTGGTTCGGATTGGGGGTGAGGGAGAGGAGAGGGAGAGGGAGAGGGAGAGGGAGAGGGAGAGGGAGTGGGAGAGGGAGTGGGAGAGGGAGTGGGAGAGGGAGTGGGAGAGCGGGTCGGGTCCGGGGGTGGGGGGGGAAAGCGGGAGTCGAGTCGGGTCAAGAGGAAGCAGGAGCTGGGCGTGGGAGGAGCCTTATTCACGCAGCCCCAGTGAGGCCATTGGGCCAGGGCTTGGGGCTGCGTGCTTCGGGCCCCTCCCACAGAGTTTTGGGCGCCTGGAGCTACTGCACTTGCGTGCCCCACTGTAGCGCGCATGTGCAGAGGTCCCGGCACTGTTTTCAGCGCAGGGACCTGGCTCCGCCCCCTACAGCTCCTGCTGCGCTGCGCCGAGGGCCAGAGGACCTGCAGGGAGGTGGAGAATACGGAGGGTTTTTTTTAGGCGCACTTTGTGGCGCGAAAAACGGGCGTCCAGGTTGGGACTGCGCCGTTCTAGGCACGGCCCGAACCTGGGCCCAGTATAACTCCCTTGCTTTTATACTCTATGCATCTATTTATAAATCCCAGGATCCTACATGCTTTATTAACTGCTTTGGTAACCTGTCCTGTCACTTTCAAAGATTTGCGCAGAGGTTGCTGCTCTTGCACCCCCTTTAAAATTATACCATTTAGTGTATATGGTCTCTCATTTTTCCGACTAAAATGTTCCCCTACTTTTACTTTTCTTATCTGCTCTGGCTCATTCCCTATTACTAGATCTAGTAGCTAATCCTGGAAGTAAAGGAATTCTTCCCAGTGTCGGTTTCAAATTTGTGCGCTCGGGCCTTCCTGACTTGACTCAGTTTCAAGTACAATTTTGGGTTTACTTTATTATAATAATTAATATTGTATATAATATTGTATATCAGATGTTCTTACCCCAATCTCCTTTTATCTAGGTTGTAAAGCCTGAATTGTTCTAATCTTTCATTATAGCCCTCGCTCCTTAGCATTTGGCAGTCAAGGAGGCGGTAACGGGGCGGTAACGGGGCGGTAACGGGTCGGTAACGGGTCGGTAACGAGGCGGTAACGGGGCGGTAACGGGGCGGTAACGGGGCGGTAACGGGGCGGTAACGGGGCGGTAACGGGGCGGTAACGGGGCGGTAAGCAGCTGCTGTTCAGTTGGGGCGGAGGTGCCGGCATTTTTGAAATTGCCCGTGCCCATTTTTGTGGCGGTGTACGTTACCGCCCTGCTCGGTCAGCCACGCACCGACCCCTTTCCACCCCATGTGGTAAATTGCAGCACGAGCCCCCGACAGGTTTCCCCGAGCGGGAGGCTGCTAATGGCTGGGCAACGCGTCTTGCCCCATAAAGGGGAGGGCGCACTGCTGCAGCCGCCATTTTATTTTAATTGTTGGCAGGCTCCAAAGTCGGCCCGACAATGGCGGCCGCGGGTTCGGCCGGGCCACCAACAGGCATCCCGGCACCCCCTCTTAGATACTGGGTCGCTGGCCCAGCGGGCGCCACTAAAGCTCATGCAGAGCTCATGCAGAGCTCACAGCGGCCCTCCTCTTTAACTAGAGGGGAGGGATGTTGTGACGTCATAAGCGTCACGGCTCACCTTCTGCCCAGCACGACTTCACCGCCCCAACACCAAAAAATCCCAAGAGAGGGCAAAATCGCTCGAGACAGCGCCCCAACGATTCTGGCCCCAAACACTCAACAGCTCCGACTATATATATCCCAGCATTCATTTTAAGTGCTTCATTTATATAGAGCAGACACAAAGCAATTAATCAACCATCATTCTTAAGCCCTTTTTAGTGTCTTCCTCTTCCCGTACATTCCAATTATTGTGTGCTTATGGTGCAAACCTTTTTGACCAAAGTGAAATAGAAACATAGAAAATAGGTGCAGGAGTAGGCCATTCGGCTCTTCGAACCTGCACCAACATTCGATAAGATTATGGCTGATCATTCCCTCAGTACCCCTTTCCTCCATACCCCTTGATCCCTTTAGCCGTAAGGGCCATATCTAACTCCCTCTTGAATATATCCAATGAACTGGCATCAACAACTCTCTGCGATAGGGAATTCTACAGGTTAACAACTCTCTGAGTGAAGAAGTTTCTCCTCATCTCAGTCCTAAATGGCCTACCCCTTATCCTAAGACTGTGTCCCCTGGTTCTGGATTACCCCATCATCGGGAACATTCTTCCCGCATCTAACCTGTCCAGTCCCGTCAGAATCTTGTAAGTTTCTATGAGATCCCCTCTCATCCTTCTAAACTCCAGTGTATAAAGGCCCAGTTGATCCAGTCTCTTCCTCATATGTCAGTCTCGCCATCCCGGGAATCAGTCTGGTGAACCTTCGCTGCACTCCCTCAATAGCAAGAACGTCCTTCCTCAGATTGGGAGACCAAATCTGAACACAATATTCCAGGTGAGACTTCACCAAGGCCCTGTACAACTGTAGTAAGACCTCCCTGCTCCTATACTCAAATCCCCTAGCTATGAAGGCCAACATACCATTTGCCTTCTTCACCGCCTGCTCTACCTGCATGCCAACTTTCAATGACTGATGAACCATGACACCCAGGTCTCGTTGCACCTCCCCTTTCCTAATCTGCCTCCATTCAGATAATATTCTGCCTTCCTGTTTTTGCCACCGAAGTGGATAACCTCACATTTATCCACATTATACTGCATCTGCCATGCATTTGCCCACTCACCTAACCTGTCCAAGTCACCCTGCAGCCTTTTAGCGTCCTCCTCACAGCTCACATCGCCACCCAGTTTAGTGTCATCTGCAAACTTGGAGATATTACATTCAATTAAGAACATAAGAACATAAGAATTAGAAACAGGAGTAGGCCATCTAGCCCCTCGAGCCTGCCCCGCCATTCAATAAGATCATGGCTGATCTGGTCGTGGACTCAGCTCCACTTACCCGCCCTCTCCCCGTAACCCTTAATTCCCTGATTGGTTAAAAATCTATCTATCTTTGACTTGAAAACATTCAATGAGCTAGCCTCAACTGCTTCCTTGGGCAGAGAATTCCATGTATTCACAACCCTCTGGGAGAAGAAATTTTTTCTCAACTCTGTTTTAAATTGGCTCCCCTGTATTTTGAGGCTGTGCCCCCTAGTCCTAGTCTCCCCGACCAGTGGAAACAACCTCTCTGCCTCCATCTTGTCTATCCCTTTCATGATTTTAAATGTTTCTATAAGATCACCCCTCATCCTTCTGAACTCCAAGGAGTAAAGACCCAGTCTACTCAATCTATCATCATAAGGTAACCCCCTCATTTCTGGAATTAGCCTAGTGAATCGTCTCTGTACCCCTTCCAAAGCTAGTATATCCTTCCTTAAGTAAGGTGACCAAAACTACATGCAGTACTCCAGGTACGGCCTTACCAATACCTTATACAGTTGCAGCAAGACCTCCCTGCTTTTGTACTCCATCCCTTTCGCAATGAAGGCCAACATTCCATTTGCCTTCCTGATTACCTGCTGCACCTGCAAACTAACTTTTTGGGATTCATGCACAAGGACCCCCCAGGTCCCTCTACACCGCAGCATGTTGTAATTTCTCCCCATTCAAATAATATTCCCTTTTACTGTTTTTTTTCCCCAAGGTGGATGACCTCACACTTTCCGACATTGTATTCCATCTGCCAAACCTTAGCCCATTCGCTTAACCTATCCAAATCTCCTTGCAGTCTCTGAGTCCTCTACACAACCCGCTTTCCCACTAATCTTAGTGTCATCTGCAAATTTTGTTGCACTACACTCTGTCCCCTCCTCTAGGTCATCTATGTATATTATAAACAGTTGTGGTCCCAGCACTGATCCCTGTGGCACACCACTACCCACTGATTTCCAATCGGAAAAGGACCCATTTATCCTGACTCTCTGCTTTCTGTTTGCCAGCCAATTCTCTATCCATGCTAATACATTTCCTCTGACTCCGCGTACCTTTATCTTCTGTTGTAACCTTTTGTGTGGCACCTTATCGAATGCCTTTTGGAAATCTAAATACACCACATCCATCAGTACACCTCTATCCACCATGCTCGTTATATCCTCAAAGAATTCCAGTAAGTTAGTTAAACATGATTTCCCTTTCATGAATCCATGCTGCGTCTGCTTGATTGCACTATTCCTATCCAGATGTCCCGCTATTTCTTCCTTAATGATAGTTTCAAGCATTTTCCCCAATACAGATGTTAAACTAACCGGCCTATAGTTACCTGCCTTTTGCCTGCCCCCTTTTTTAAACAGAGGCGTTACATTAGCTGCTCTCCAATCCGCTGGTACCTCCCCAGAGTCCAGAGAATTTTGGTAGATTATTCCTTTATCTAAATCGTTAATGTATATTGTAAAGAGCTGGGGTCCCAGCACTGAGCCCTGCGGCACTCCACTAGTCACTGCCTGCCATTCTGAAAAGGACCCATTTATCCCGACTCTCTGCTTCCTGTCTGCCAACCAGTTCTCTATCCACGTCAGTACATTACCTCCAATACCATGTGCTTTGATTTTGCACACCAATCTCTTGTGTGGGACCTTGTCAAAAGCCTTTTGAAAGTCCAAATACACCACATCCACTGGTTCTCCCTTGTCCACTCTACTAGTTACATCCTCAAAAAATTCCAGAAGATTTGTCAAGCTCTATTTCCCTTTCATAAATCCATGCTGACTTGGACCGATCCTGTCACTGCTTTCCAAATAGCTTACATTTATCAATGCTAAATTTAACTGACCAAGTTGTATACCCAATTATGTAACTAGTCGAAATCCTTCTGTAAATGCTCTTCCTATTTTGTTGCCATCAGCAAATTTGACACATTACATTTGGATTTGATGTGCAGGTCATGAAAAAGCAGTCATTTTTAGTCCTTAGAGCCTGGAAGTTTATAAAGCTCAAACTAATTAATTATTTTCTCATTCATTTTGTGAGCAACAAAAAGCGTTGAAAACAAATGAAACCGCAGGCAGAACTTGGCCCTTCCTCTTGCCCAATGCCATCTTATGATGTCTAAATAATCAGAAACACAATTTAAAAACCATAAAACATGCTCAGTATAGGAACTTTAATCACATATTTGCCCCCATCAAGTATTAAAATGCCAGCATTATTTAAAAGGGCATTGGACTGAAGTATGTTAAATTACCTAGGTCTGCAAGCATGAAAAGTCTGATCAAGATCACAATTACAAGCTGCACTGATGAGCAAAATGTCACTCAAAGTGTCTTGTCAAAAATAACAATCTCAACAGACTAATTCCCTGCCTATTCATTCCCATTAGACAGAGCCTCAGTGGGTCAAATCCCTTTGCATCAACCTGTTTTATGCCATTCTAATCCTTTAATGCAATTCACATACACAAGTTCTGGATAAATACGAAACTATAATTAAGTTCGCCGCATTACAAATAAATTATTTTTGGATGCATCACATATTTAGCATGCTTGGTTTATAAACCATAAATTTGCATTCTATAACATTAAGAGGCAACAACAAAGTACACTGACATCAAAAAATGTAACCACAAAACTAAAGCTGTTTTTCAACTGAGCTCAAAATGTGCAATTGCTTTGGCCAGGCGACAGTCTCCATTATCTATACAGTATCTGTACATTGGCAGTGGAGTCGACAACAATCAATGGCAATGCCCTTGTGAACCCCATCGGAATCGAGGAAGACTTGCTTCCAATCATGAAATGAGTTCTTTGGTGGCTGAACAGTCCAATACGAGAGCCACAGACTCTGTCACAGGTGGGACAGACAGTGAGGGAAGGGGTGGGTGGGACTGGTTTGCCGCACGCTCCTTCCGCTGCCTGCGCTTGATTTATGCATGCTCTCGGCGATGAGACTCGAGGTGCTCAGCGCCCTCCCGGATGCACTTCCTCCACTTAGGGCAGTCTTGGGCCAGGGACTCCCAGGTGTCAGTGGGGATAGAAACATAGAAAATAGGTGCAGAAGGCCATTCAGCCCTTCGAGCCTGCACCGCCATTCAAATGAGATCATGGCTGAACATGCAACTTCAGTAACCCATTCCTGCTTTCTCGCCATACCCCTTGATCCTCCTAGTAAGACTACATCTAACTCCTTTTTGAATATATTTAGTGAATTGGCCTCAACAACTTTCTGTGGTAGAGAATTCCACAGGTTCACCACTCTCTGGGTGAAGAAGTTTCTCCTCATCTCGGTCCTAAATGGCTTACCCCTTATCCTTAGACTGTGACCCCTGGTTCTGGACTTCCCCAACATTGGGAACATTTTTCCTGCATCTAACTTGTCTAAACCCGTCAGAATTTTAAAAGTTTCTATGAGATCCCCTCTCATTCTTCTGAACTCGTGAATACAAGCCCAGTTGATCCAGTCTTTCTTGATTTGTCAGTCCCGCCATCCCGGGAAACAGTCTGGTGAACCTTCGCTGCACTCCATCAATAGCAAGAATGTCCTTCCTCAAGTTAGGAGACCAAAACTGTACACAATACTCCAGGTGTGGCCTCACCAAGGCCCTGTACAACTGTAGCAACACCTCCCTGCCCCTGTACTCAAATCCCCTCGCTATGAAGGCCAACATGCCATTTGATTTCTTAACCGCCTGCTGCACCTGCATGCCAACCTTCAATGACTGATGTACCATGACACCCAGGTCTCGTTGCACCTCCCCTTTTCCTAATCTGTCACCATTCAGATAATAGTCTGTCTCTCTGTTTTTACCACCAAAGTGGATAACCTCACATTTATCCACATTATGGGCCTACGTTTCGAGCCGCGCCTAGAACGGCGCAGTCCCGACCTGGACGCCCGTTTTTTGCGCCACAAAGTGCGCCTAAAAAAAACCCTCCAGATTCTCTACCTCCCGGCAGGTCCTCTGGCCCTCGGTGCAGCGCAGCAGGAGCTGTAGAGGGCGGAGCCAGGTCCCTGCGCCGAAAACAGTGCCGGGACCTCTGCACATGTGTACTACAGTGGGCGCGCATGTACAGTAGCTCCAGGCGCCCGAAACTGTGTGGGAGGGGCCCGAAGCACGCAGCCCCTAGCCCTGGCCCAATGGCCTCACTAGGGCTGCGTGAATAAGACTCCTCCCACGGCCAGATCCTGCTTCCTCCCGACCCGACTCCGGACCGGACCCGACACCCGCTCCCCCGCCCCCCCCAAACCGGACCCGACACCCGCTCCCCCCCTGCCGGACTGGATCCGACACCCGCTCCCCCGCCCCCCCCCAACCCCCGGACCGGACCCGACACCCGCTCCCCGCCCCACCCCGACTGGATCCGACCTGACCTCCCTCCCCCCCGACCTGACCTCCTTCTCCCTCCCTCCCCCCGACCCGAACCAAACCGACCTCCCTCCCACCACAACACCACCTACCTATAAATCTGGTGCTGGGGACGGGCCCTGCCCGAAGTCTTGGGCCCGGCCCGTTCAGCCTCCCTCCCCCTTCTCCTTCCCCCCCCCCCCCATCTCCTTTATCCCCTTCTCCCCCCCTCCCCCATCTCCCCCCCTCCCTCTCCCTGCTCCCCCCTCCCCTCGCTGTCAGAAACACAGACACTGAGAGAATGAGAGAGACACAGACAGACAGAGAGATAGAGACACTGACAGAGACACACTGAGGGGGGCATCCCAGCACGCTGTTGGAGGGCTCCCGGTGCTGCAGTCGGTAAGTAGAAAATGTTTTATTTATTGATTTAAAAAAAAATGTTTTCTTATTAATTTTTTTTGATTGATTTATTGATGTATTTATCATTTATTATTGATGATAGCTCTTTATTTGTAAAACTGAAGTGTTTAATGTTTGTAAACTTCTCTTTAAAACACCCCCCACCATCCCCTACGCCTGATTTGTAACCTACACCTGATTTTCTAAAGTGTAGACAAGGTTTTTTCGAGCGTACAAAAATCTTTACTTACTCCATTCTAAGTTAGTTTGGAGTAAGTTTTCACTGACGAAACTTTGAAAACAGGCGTAAGTGGCCGGACACGACCCCTTTTGAAAAATAAATTCTGTTCCAAAGTGAAACTGTTCTAACTGACTAGAACTGGAGCAAACTAAATGACGAGAATTCTGATTTCTAAGATACTCCGTTCTACACCAGTTGCTCCTAAAAATCAGGAGCAAATCATGTGGAAACTTGGGGCCTATACTTCATCTGCCATGCATTTGCCCACTCACCTAACCTATCCAAGTCACTCTGCAGCCTCATAGCATCCTCCTCGCAGCTCACACTGCCACCCAACTTAGTGTCATCCGCAAATTTGGAGATACTACATTTAATCTCCTCGTCTAAATCATTAATGTACAATGTCTTTGACGGTGTCCTTGTAGCGTTTCCACTGCCCACCTTTGGCTCGTTTGCCGTGAAGGAGTTCCGAGTAGAGCGCTTGCTTTGGGAGTCTCGTATCTGGTATGCGAACAATCTGGCCCGTCCAGCGGAGCTGATCAAGTGTGGTCAGTGCTTCAATGCTGGGGATGTTGGCCTGGTCGAGGACGCTAACGTAGGCGCGTCTGTCCTCCCGGGAGATTTGTAGGATCTTGCGGAGACATTGCTGGTGGTATTTCTCCAGCGACTTGAGGTGTCTACTGTACATGGTCCACGTCTGAGCCATACAGGGGGGCGGGTATTTCTACAGCCCTGTAGACCATGAGCCTGGTGGCAGTTTTGAGGGCCTGGTCTTCAAACACTCTTTTCCACAGGCGGCCGAAGGCTGCACTGGAGGCGATGTTGGATCTCGTCGTCAATGTCTGCTCTTTGTTGATAGGATGCTCCCGAGATATGGGAAGTGGCCCATGGTGTCCAGAGCCGTGCCGTGAATTTTGATGACTGGGGGGCAACGCTGTGCAGTGAGGACAGGCTGGTGGAGGACCTTTGTCTTACAGATGTTTAGCGCAAGGCTCATGCTTTCGTATGCCTCAGTATATACGTCAACTATGTCCTGGAGTTCAGCCTCTGTATGTGCGCAGACGCAGGCGTTGTCCGTGTACTGTAGCTTGACGACAGAGGTTGGGGTGGTCTTGGACCTGGCCTGGAGACGACACAGGTTGAACAGGTTCCCACTGGTTCTGTAGTTTAGTTCCACTCCAGCGGGGAGCTTGTTGATTGTGAGGTGGTGCATGGCGGCGAGAAAGATTGAGAAGAGAGTTGGGGCGATGATGCAGCCCTGTTTGACCCCGGTCCGGACGTGGATTGGGTCTGTGATGGATCCGTTGGTGAGGATCACGGCCTGCATGTCATCGTGGAGCAGGCGGAGGATGGTGACGAACTTTTGGCGGCATTCGAAACGGAGGACGACGCTCCATAGACCCTCGCTGTTGACAGTGTCAAAGATCTTTGTAAGGTCGAAGAAGACCATGTATAAGGGCTGGCGCTGCTCCCTGCATTTTTTCTGCAGCTGTCGCACTGCAAAGATCATGTCCGTTGTGCCCCGTAGGGGACGAAATCTGCACTGTGACTCTGGGAAGAGCTCCTCGGCCACGGGAAGAAGACGGTTGAGGAGGACTCTAGCGACGACTTTCCCAGTGGTTGATAGCAGGGAGATTCCTCTGTAGTTGCCGCAGTCGGACTTGTCCCCGTTTTTAAAGATGGTCACGATCACTCCATCTCAGATCCCCTGGGCGTGCTCTCCTCCCTCCAGATGAGAGAGATGAGGTCGTATATTCGCGCCAGCAGTGCCTCTCTGCCATACTTCAGTGCCTCAGCAGGGATTCCATCCGCTCCCGTAGCCTTGTTGTTTTTAAGCTGTCTTATGGCTTTTTCTACCTCGTGCAGTGTTGGGGTCTCACTGAGGTGGTGGCGGGTCGCATGCTGCGGGATGGAGTCGAGAACACTCGAGTCAAAGGCAGAATCTCTATTGAGGAGATCTTCGAAGTGCTCCTTCCAGCGTGTCCTGACTGCCTCGGTGTCCTTGATGAGTGTTTCCCCGTTCTTGGCCAGCAGTGGGGTGGGGCCTTGGCCCATAGGTGGCCTTGACTGCGATGAAGAATCCTCACATATCGTGGCTGTCGGCCAGCTGCTGTATCTCCTGTGCTTTCTCCATCCACCACCTGTTCTTTAGGTCCCGGGTTTTTTGTTGGACCTCAGCCTTGAGCCGTCTGTAATGCTGCTTTGCTGCTCCGGAGTTGGGTTGTTGCTTAAGGCTCAGAAATGCTCTGCGCTTCCAATCTATTAGCTCTCGAATCTCCTGATCATTCTCATCAAATCAATCCTGGCATTTCCTGGTTGAGTGACCAAGCGTCTCTTTGGAGCCACTGGTTATGGAGGTCTGGAGGGCAGACCAAGCGCTGTGGGCATTCTGCGTCTCGGGGTTGTTAAGGCACGCCAGGTTAGCTATGAGACGCTGACTGTTTAGGGCTCTCTTAGCTGGGTCCTTAAGTGCTCCGGCCTTGACCTTTTTGGCAGCACTGCTTCTGCTGCCCCCTCCGCTTTGGGAATATGTTGATGTCGATGATGGATCGGATTAGGTGGTGGTCCATCCAGCTGTCGTCGGCTCCTGTCCAGGCATACGAGAGAGAGCGCGTGCACATCCTTGCGATCCCTGGCTCGGACGATGACATAATCATTGTGAACCAGTGTGATTTGCTTTATTGGCAAGACAGGAAAACATTCTAAGGTTGTTTCTTTGTTGTATTGAGTTTGTAGTGGAGATTGCAACAGGTTTGCGTTATTCAGACATGTGATCTCAATACTTTGTCAAATCAGCAAGAGCGCAGGACAACTTTAAATCTTCTGCATTCGCTTCAAGGAGTTTATAAAAAAAAACACATTCAGAATTTCACTTTAAACCCCGTCTTCCAGCAGCACTAAGCAAAGGTACATTTATGCAGCTATAATTTACCCCTGATAATTTAGTATTTAAGCTAAAATACTATTAAGTAACTGGATAGCTTTTTCAAAGAGCTGACACAGGCACAATGGCTGAATGACTCCTTCTGTGCTGTGTTATTCTATGAATTTGAAATGAGCAACAAAAATAATACTGCAAAGTAGGATATTCTCATAATACTAAAGTGAATTGGCAGCTCTGAAATAAAGAGACACATTATGGGCCTGAAACTAATGATGTCCCGCTGCTGCCCATTTCTCGGCGCTATTCATTTTTTACCTCCAGCGCGACTTTGATGGCAATGTAGCGGGCGGCAGCGGGGTGTCGCAGGTGTTGGCGAGCGGTGCAGGCCATCAGGCTCGGCAAAGGTCAGAGGCCGAGTTCTGCACATGCACATGTGTCTGTGAAGCACCGCCCACATTCCCGAATCATTCACTCCACGTGGTGCCGAGAAGCACGACCCGAGGCCCAACACTGCCAACCTGTCTCTACCCCCGCTACGGCATAAGCTCCGCAGGGGGGCCAAGAAACAGCCAGCAGGGGCAGCCAAGGGGAGGTGGAAAGAGAGAGAAGGAGGGAGGGAGAGAGAGAGAAAGAAAGAGGGAGGGAGAGAGAGAGAGAGAAAGTGGCAGAGAAAGCGGGAGGGAGGGGTATAGAGGGAGGGGTATAGAGAGAGAGAGAGAGAGAGAGAGAGAGAGAGAGAGAGAGAGAGAGAGAGAGAGAGAACACGAGAACCTGGCGGGAGAGCGAGAGAGAGAGAGAGAGAAAAAGAGAGCATGGGGGAGAGAGAACAGAGAGAGCGAGCCTGGGGGTGGGGGGGAATGGGAGCGAGCCTGGCCGGGGCGGGGGAGAGAGAGAAAGAGAAAGCGCGAGCCTGGGGGGAGTGAGAGGGAGCGCGAGAGCCTTGTGGGGGGGGGGGTAAAGAGAGAGCGAGCACGAGAGAGAGAGAGAGAGCGCGCACGAGAGAGAGCGCGCACACGAGAGAGAGAGAGCGCGCACACGAGAGAGCGCGCGCACATGAGAGAGCGAGAGCGCGCGCGCACGAGAGAGCGCGCGCACGAGAGAGCGGGAGAGAGAGAGCGTGCGCACGAGAGAGAGCGAGAGAGAGAGAGATCGAGAGAGAGAGAGAGATCGAGAGAGAGATCGAGAGAGAGAGAGAGATCGAGAGAGAGAGAGAGCGAGCGAGCGCGCGCGAGAAAGAGAGAGAGCGCGCACGCGCACGAGACTTTAAATGGAGAAAAATTGCAAAGTGCTGCAGTACAGCTGGACCTGGGGGCACTTGTGCATGAAACACAAAAGGATAGTATGCAGGTACAGCAAGTGATCAGGAAGGCCAATGGAATCTTGGCGTTTATTGCAAAGGGGATGGAGTATAAAAGCAGGGAAGTCTTGCTACAGTTGTACAGGGTATTGGTGAGGCCACACCTGGAATACTGTGTACAGTTTTGGTTTCCACGAAAGGATATACTTGCTTTGGAGGCAGTTCAGAGAAGGTTCACTAGGTTGATTTCGGAAATGAGGGGGTTGACTTATGAGGAAAGGTTGAGTAGGTTGGGCCTCCACTCATTGGAATTCAGAAGAATGAGAGGTGATCTTATCGAAATGCATATTATGAGGGGGCTTGACAAGGTGAATGAAGAGAGGATGTTTCTACTGATGGGGGAGACTAGATCTAGGAGTCATAACCTTAGAATAAGGGGCCGCCCATTTAAAACTGAAATGACGAGGAATTTATTCTGAGGGTTGTCAATCTGTGGAATTCGCTGCCTCAGAGAGCTGTGGAAGCTGGGTCATTGAATAAATGCATGACAGAGATAGACAGTTTCTTAACCGATAAGGGAATAAGGGGTTGTGGGGAGCGGGCAGGGAAGTGGACCCGAGTACATGATAGGATCATCCATGATCGTATTAAATGGCAGAGTTGGCTCTCGGAGCCAAATGGCCTTCTCCTGCTCCTATTTCTTATGTTATCAAGGTCATATATTGATTTTGCTGAGCTAGGACAAGAATTGTTCATTGTGATTCATAGCCATTCGAAGTGGGTCGAGGTGTTTCCAATGGGGAAAATAACAAGTAAAACATTAAACATTTTGCGAAGACTATTTTCTTCATTTGGCCTCCCAGAAGAAATTGTTTCTGAGAATGGACCACAATTTTGTTCAGATGAATGTGCACAATTCACGATAAGAAATGGTGTGAAATATACCGAGGTTCACCGTACCACCCTGCTTCAAATGGTGCAGCAGAGCGCACAGTACAAATTCTAAAATGTGCCCTCATCAAACAGATGTTGGATCCGAATCCAAAGAAACGACAGTGGTCATTGGACCACAAATTGGCTAATTTTCTAATTATGTATCGTAATACTCCTCATAAAACGACTGGTAGAACACCAGCAGAGTTGTTTCTCAAACGACAGCCATGAACCAGATTCTAGATTCTGAAACCAAACTTGGCACAGTCTGTAGAAGAGAAACAATTAAAACAGAAAGAGAATCATGATATAGGTAGAGTAAAAGAGAGAAGTGTGAAATTAAATCAGAAGGTGAGAGTGAAGAACCATCACCATAAATGGTTAAAGTGGTTAGCAGGAAGAGTAGTGAAGATATGTGGTCCTCGCACACATTTGTTCAAGATGTTTGATCATGGACAGGTTAGGTTTATTCACATTGATCATATTTTACTTAGATGTGGAAGGAGTTGATGGTTGGAAGGATTCGATTATTTCTGACTCATCAGAAATTTTTGATACAAGTACCAGTAGCAAATCCTATATCAAATGTACTGGAAACAAATCCAAGAGAAAGTCAGAATTTAAGTCCGAGTCAGGCAAACAGTCTGAAGATGTAGAGTTCAAATGTAAATCAAGGGCATCCCTTGGAGGAAAACTTTCCTCAGGATCAGCCTCGAATGAGTAAGTTCGACACCATGTTTGGAAGGTTGCGTTCGAGAGCGAAGGTATCCTCTTCGAAACAGAAAACAAGTGGTTAAGTTTGATTTGTAAATATGGCAAAATAAGTCCATATGCTTTATGTATAACCATGCAAGTTATGTATGATGATTGTTTATTATAATTACTTCTGCATTAAGGAGGGAGAAGTGTAATATATATAGCTCCACCCAGTGGACTACTGTGGCATTGCAACCATTGCTGTTTACAACAATAAAGAGGGAGTCACCTGACTGGCTTCCTGAAGTTATCAGCCATCTTATAGTCTGTGTGTTTGTGATGTCATACTGAAAACATAACAGGATGAAATACAGAAGTCACGACACTGTCACTATTCACTTTATAGCCAATAAACCTGTTAACAATCCGTACACAATGCCCCATCTATGGTGGGATGGGGGAAGGTCATGCACTTGTGCTGGTGTAAGGAGGGACTTTGGCTGGGAGAGGAATGCACTTGCACTGGGGTAAGGCACTTGGACTGGGGTAAGGCACCGGCTGGGGGAGGCATGCAATTGGACTAGGATAAGGCACTTCGACTGGGGGAGGGATGCACTTGCACTGGGGTAAGGCACTTTGGCTGGGGGAGGGATGTATTTGGACTGGGCTGAAATTGTAAAAAAAAAAAATCGCTTCCAATTCCCTATAAATCCTACTGTAAACTGTTAAGTTCTCAGCAGCCTTTCATCAAATACTCCTGTTTTCAAAATGGCGTCCATCCCATCCGCTTAAGATCGGCTAAGATGAGGTAAGACCTTTTAAGACAGTTTTAAAGCGGGCAGTAAATGGATCTTAGTGATCAAATTTGTGTTTTTGGGGTTTTCTCCGATGGCCGGCAGTAAATATCTGATGAATTTACCGCTGGCGGGATTGTGGACAGCAATTGATTTTTTTTAAATCAAGTTTGCATTTCTGGGTGGTAAGTGGGCGGTAATAAGAAGAATTTCAGGTCCTATAATACTTATTGCAAATGATTACTAGCACTAACTGATGGGGTAGAAGGGAGAGGGAGTGAGAGAGAGTGAAAAACCAGAGCAGTTTTGCTCCCTAGCATAAACATACCATGTAGAAATGAAAGAAACACCAGTACTGTAGTACCCATCAACTATGTAAAAAATTGCACACCTCAACAACGCTAGATATCTGTTTTTATTTGTCTACACTGCAAATACAATCTCCCTGTAATCAACTGCGACAAATTCTTCAGAAATAATTTTTTTTCTGTTATTTGCAAGGATTACACTAGGTGGCAGATGAACGGTCAAGTAAGTATCAAGAACTCAGGCAGAAGTTGGCATGCCAGCAATCCAAAGCACAAAGTATTAGGACACCAACAGAGTGTTCCACTGAGTCTTCTTATTAAACCTGAACATCTCCCACTAACAAGTGACATTATCATGCTAAGCTGCCAGATTGCTTCACCACACCTCCTCCACAAACATACCATCGACTGGGAGCAACAACAACTTGCATTTATATAGCTCCTTAAACAGGATGCCTACCAAGTAACTCTAGGTATGAACGGAAGCATAATATGTTACTCAAGAATACTGATTAAGTAGCCTCGTACTAGCCATTATAATCAACGGTCAGTTATAAGGGACATGGCACTCAGAAGTTTATCAGCCTGCAATGCTACACAGGTATTGTATCTTAAAGCATTAGTACTGCTATGCAACCAGAGATTGCGGTGTTATGGGTGGAACTCACTCAGTGTCTGACTGACACAAATACAATTAATAAGTACAGGTGCAACATCCCAAATCCGGAACTCCAAAAACCGGAATTGTCCATAAACCGGACATTTTGAGCATAGCTGATCGGATTGGGTCCAGAATTATTGTCCGAAAACTGCACATTTTTGAGGCAAAACCCAAAATCCGGCATGGATTTGGTCGAGGATTCCGGATTTCAGACTGTTGATTTTCTTGTCTGAAATCTGGAAACACACAAAAACCAGAACGGATTCGGTCCCAAGGATTCTGGATTTCAGACGTTGTGCCTGTACTGTACTTACAGTGCTATGGCTGAATACTGAGCGAATTTTAACCACAGCACACCAATCCTAGACAAGACTCCTCAGCAGTTGGTTCAGGGCACTTTGTGCAAGTTTATTGTAACTATGACAGCACTTTGGATGTTCAGGCTGGGAGAGGAAATTACACTGAAATTGCCCAGAACATCCTCAACAGACCACGTGTAATCCTTTGGCCGAGCACAGAGCAACTCACAGCCACAGCCTTACAGTTCTAGACATATGCTTCAACAATAGGTTCAGGGTATTTTGTACAAGTTTACTGTCATTACAAACTGTGTTTATGACCATTCCAGCCAGTGTTATAAACACAGTGGGCAATTAAAGTAATTGAATACATCATCATCATCATTATAGGCAGTCCCTCAGAATCGAGGAAGACTTGCTTCCACTCCTGAAGTGAGGTCTTTGGTGGCTGAACAGTCCAATACGAGAGCCACAGACTCTGTCACAGGTGGGACAGATAGTCGTTGAGGGAAAGGGTGGGTGGGACTGGTTTGCCGCATGCTCTTTCCGCTGCCCGCGCTTGATTTCTGCACGCTCTCGCCGTTGAGACTCGAGGTGCTCAGCGCCCTCCTGGATGCACTTCCTCCAATTGGGGCGGTCTTGGGCCAGGGACTCCCAGGTGTCAGTGGGGATGTCGCACTTTGTCAGGGAGGCTTTGAGGATGTCTTTGTAGCGTTTCTGCTGCCCACCTTTGGCTCGTTTGCCGTGAAGGAGCTCAGTAGAGCGAATGCTTTGGGAGTCTCGTGTCTGGCATGCAAACTATGTGGCCTGCCCAGCGGAGCTGATCGAGTGTGGTCAGTGCTTAATACAATGAACGTGCTGAATGTCTACCAATATGTTAAGTACAGTGACACACATGGGAATTTTAAGCAAATGTCCCTCTTCTAAACATTAGTTATATATACAACTGTACAGAGGTCTAACTGTATTTGGTTGGTCCATTGCTGCTGAATATGAAGTAAATGCTTTGAGATTGAGAGCTGTGTTTAACAGATGGTCGAGTTGCTACACTGTGCCTTTTGTGTGAGCAGACAGCTGTCTTAACTGCAGTACAAACCTAAATGCCATTTCCAATTAAACAAAAACAATTTAACCGACTGTGCAAGTTAATATTTATTTTTCCCCGGCTTGCTACTCAGTGTTCTCCACATATGGGCTCGATAGCATTCTGGGCAAAGCTAATTAATCATTTCCATTCCTCAATCCCCTCCTCAAAACAATGTTGCTCAGCTGAAGATCATGTAATATTAAAATCAATACATTCTACCCTGAGGAAAGTTTATTAATTTTGTTACATGTGGCTTTAGAAACTGAGATTGTTCCTGTTGGCGTGGAGCCAGGGAAAGCCTCTGTTAATGAGAATGGAATGGAAGACCCTGAACCACAGCTTTGGAAGGCACTCTAGAGAATTTTAATTGCTTGAAGTATGTAAAGCATGGAATGAGGAAAAGGCTATTTAATCCAACAAGTCCCTACCCTCCCCGACCAGACACAATTTGCCTTCATGTAATCTTTCCACAAAATCTCCTGAGAGATAACCACAGATAAAGCCTTCAAGAAATAAAAGCTATATTAAATTTCTCCACTCCCAAACAATAACTGAGTCAAACTCCAGGCATTCAGTCCATATTTACAGCTCACACAATTCATGTGTGACCACTGCATTCCAAAGATGGTCCCAACAGCACAGGAACCTTCATGTTCAGTATCGTATTTTATGCCCGCCACTATCCTTATAACCGTCAAGCCCATTCTTAAAAACAGGTCATTTATTGCTACAGGTTACTTGGGGAGCATCTGCACACACTGCTCACTCCCTTCTTCAGTTATCTCATCAGCACAAAACATCCAATTTCACTAATGAGGCTTTGTGGCAGAGTTACGACAGGGAAGATGACAGCCAAACTAATTCCAATTCAGAGTTTCCTCACTCCATGCAGTGTGTTGTGTAACTGGAAGCCTACCAAAAAGTGGCTGTAGAGATGTGGACTGGGTCAGAAATTCTTTGCCATATTATCATTGATGCATGCGCTACATTGAGGTAGTACGCTGTGTCAGAGAGTGGTGCCAAGGTGTTTCACCACATGAAGAAAGGGAAATACATTTGTTCAAGTACACACTGCTGTGACGGGGTCTAAATGGGGAATGGTTTATGGAAAGCAGTTTAAGCTGGAGAGGAGAGAAAATGTACACAGCTACAAACCATCAAGGCAAATTGGCAGTAATTCTCAAAAATAATTACTAGGATCAGCTGTATAATGTAAATATCCACAGAGGCTGGCATTTGATTAATGATTAATCCCAGGCACAGCTGGAACAAGCAAGGATAATGAGTCGGGCTAACAGATGGACAGGCAACCAATTGCAAACTTCATATAATTTGTGGTTAGCAAGTTATTTTAAAACGATCTCTTTCTTCCGAGGCTGTTTCTGCCATAGACCACTGAACTCAGAAGCTCAAATAGTTTTTTTTTTTAAATTCATCAAATCTGACCACCTCCACTCCAAAACAAGCTTGGTGTCTCATTAATATAAAAACAGAAAATACTGGAAATCTCAGCGGGTCAGGCAGCATCTGTGGAGAGAAACAGAGTTAATGTTTCGGGTCGATGACCCTTCGTCAGAATTGGCGAATGTTTGAAAAGAACAGGTTCTTAAGGAGCACTGAACGGGGGAGGGGAAGAAAGAACAAAAGGGGAGGGGAAGAAAGAACAAAAGCGAAGGTCTGTGATAGGGTGGAAGACAGTCATCGACCTGAAAACGTTAACTCTGTTTTTCTCTCCACAGATGCTGCCTGACGCGCTGAGGTTTCCAGCATTTTCTGTTTTTATTTCCAATTCCAGCGTCTGCATTGTTTTCTTTTGTATTGGTGTCTCATTCATGGCTTATACATGAGCAGTGGATTTTTCCCTCAAAGAGCAACTCCGTTGCCCTTTCACTTCTCTGGAGAGAATATTACTTAGACATTATTAGGGGGTGATTTTTAAAGCTTTTTCAACAGAATTATTTGAAAAAAGGGGAAAAGATTTCAAAGCAGAAAAGATAAAAGGTATAAAGTAAAGTGAAGTTTCTCAAACAATTTAGGCAAGCTGTTAAGTAACAGCAAAGGCAAGATCACTGCAACAGGTACAACGGATTACAACTTAATAAAAACCCATAAACTATTGGCTAGGTAACTGCAATTACAGGCAGCGACATATCATGGATCATAGACCCAAGTGTCTTTAGAAAGAATTTTCACATTTTCTTGCAGTTTCTGCTGCAATTGGCTGCATCAAATTTCAACTTATGATCTTCCTCAACTCCACAGTCTGCAAGTGCTAAAAACACTATACCTCTGTTCAGTAAACAGCGATCGGGCTTTCTGACTGTATCCAACATCAGGTTTACAACACAAAAGCAAAATACTGCAGATGCTGGAATCTGAAATAAAAACAGGAAATGCTGGAAATCTCGGCAGGTCAGGCAGCATCTGTGGAGAGAAACAGGTGAGTTAACATTTCGGGTCCGTGGAAAAGTTCGAGATGTAACAGATTCTTAAGGGAGTGCTGGGCCCCTGCACTTCCTTAAGGATCTGTTACATCTCAAACTTTTCCAGTTCTGATGAAGGGTCACAGACCCGAAAAGTTAACTCTGTTTCTCTCCACAGATGCTGCCTGACCTGCTGAGATTTCCGTCATTTTCTGTTTTTATCATGTTTACAACGTCCACCCATACCCAAAATGGCATCAGTGAAAATAAGATAATAATATGGAACTTAATGAGGAGGGATCACTTGAAAACAGTGCATGAACTTCTTAGAGACGGTTGTTTTCCCGTGTGGTGATGTTAATACTATACTTGTATGTGGGTGTTTAATGGTGTCAGAAGAAACAGTGATTATGCATTGTTGCCACTTTTTAGACCAGAATCGGTAATTTTGTGTGTCTCCAGTTCGCTTTCTTGGCAACTCAGGATAATACGTGATTACTTATATGATGCTTAAAGGCAGAAAAGTACCATTACCACATGTAGATTAATTTACAATCTACGAAAATAAACAACCAACTTAAAATCCACATGGCTGCACAGCAGTAAAATGTGATTGCAGAGGGATGATTCACTAAACAATTTATAGATATAGAATTAATACTTTGGAAAGGGCACCTCCATCCACAGACAAACTCCAGCCATGTCTGTTAGCAACTAATAGAAAACAAACATTGCCGTCATTGGACATTCTACAGATATGCATCAGGAGACAGCCAGATGTTTGATAAACGCAACTAGCTAATTCCAAGTTCAGTTGTTTTATCATTGTGCTTAAGACTTTCCCAATATGCAGCTGTAGTACACTGACATTTACAAAAATAAAAGCAAAGATACTGATTTGTTCTTTACATGCAGATGAACTGATCCAAAATACTCACCTTCTGGCCTGTACTGCGCTACAATAGTGACTGCTTGCCCGGCATTTTTCAGTGCTGTTGCAGCCTGCTCATGGGTGGCACTCCGCAGGTCAATACCATTCACCTACATCAAAGACAGTCTACATTTTGAAGTGAACACTCAGAAGCTTTCCTGCATTCCTTTAACACTTTCATGTTTCAGGAAAACTTTTTCTTTCAAATATCAATTAAAAAATCTTGCACATATCAATTACATTCAATTGTATAATTAAACTGCTTTTGAAAGGAGAAAAAAAGTTAATCATACATATGATAGAGATTTTTAAGATCCCAAAATATTTTTCTGGCTCAGTTTCCTAGCAGAAGAGCACAAAGGGGTATAGCAGTTTTTTCCTTAAAGGCACCACTCAATCCCACCCTTGAGATCAGAAAATTGACCAGTGTTACCGCTCTCGATTCAGAAATGTGTGACTGTCAAGCAAGGACATGATGTAATAAATTGCGGATTAGAAGAAATAATTCGAGACCAAAAAGTCTCTTCAGACTGGTGTTAGAATTGAAGGATTCATTCCATGGTACAATAGCTAAAGCAACTTGAACAGCGTGAACATAAATAACTGATAATGGGCAGCTCCAAACATCTGAAGGCCAAGAATGGCATGTCTGACTCCAAACTTGAGAGGATAAGAGGAAGGTTTCACCCAAGAGTTGAGACAAGGAACCCAACTTATCAGGTTAAATGGTCCTGCCAATATCCTGCACCAGGCCCACCCCTAAAACAAGAGAATACAAGAAAGACTTAGAAGGCATTTCAGGGCAGACGGTGAAGATAAGAACTGTTCGTACCACCAGTCGTCTGTCCGATCAGGACTAACAACAGCTACTTGTCACGGTCGTATGTCTACTATGTCTATCCTGCTTGTGTGCTGTGTTTGACATATTTGAACTATCGCTCCCTTAATAAAATGCCTTATAACTCCTAAGCCCCTTTGGGTATGTGTATGTAACCTGTGATCCTAATCTTGCAATGATTAGGCTTGGCTGCAATTGAATGACCTGTTGATATTCAGTGTTGAGATTTAAAACATGGGCTAGGTATGGGAGTGTGTCCAGGCTTGCTGATTCGTACTCCAGGAGAGATCTGAAGCCTGCAGAAAAGGAGAAAAATTGGTGGGAAGGGAATATTGTGTACACACAGCTGGTACTGATTTTTTTTGTTTTAATCGGATGCCTCTCAATTGACATTCCGGACCAAATACCAAATAGGTTGCTGATCTGAGGGACTACCTACTTCAACAATTCCATAAGGTATGTCAGTTAAATGTCTCTCTGCAAAAACGAAAGACCTGAAATGTCTGAACTGCACAAGGAAAAGATTAAAGCCATGTGCATCACCGACAAGAGATCTAAGAAATTATTTAAAAACTTAGATTTTGTGGTGGTGGTTGGGGAGAAGGGGGTGTGTTCATTGGTGAAAATATTTCCCTACATATTCCTTCTACTTTAGGTGTTTCAATACTATTCAAGCAAAGCCATTAGCAACATCCACATTTAACAAAGCTTATATGGTTTTTACTTTTTTAGTCTTGAATTTCATGTGTTAAGTTGAAAACAAATTTTAAAAAAATACACAGGATCTAACATTGCTGTCAGTTATAGCCATTGTTTTGCTCATAATCCAGTTTACTTTTGGTCCATAACATTAAATCCTAGTGGGGACCATCTCACTTTATCTATAATGCCTTTGCTTGTAGAAATCTATATTTAAAAACAGAATGAAGGCAGCTACTTAATATTAAATTGACGAGTATTGATTTGGTACAAATATTTCATAGATCCTCAGACACAACGCATGTATAGTACAAACTTTCTAATGGGATTTTCCTGTTTAACACATGAAGACCACAAGATTTCATGCAAGCCTATCTTTATAGGTTTGTTAAAAACATTAATGAGATTTTAATAGATGTACAAGAATGTGAATTCACTGATGGGTTTGGGAAGGATAATGAAGTGGTGTCAAAGGCTCTGGGAAATACACTCAGCAGCATGAGGGGACTGGTAAATCCAAAGACACCAGAGGTTTCAACGAAAAGCTACCACAGCAATCGGAGAATAATAAAATTCAAACTTCCAACAGAAAGACAAATCAAAATATGAGACACTGTACCGAAATAATCCTGTCCCCTTTTCTTAGTTCACCGCTCAGGTCAGCTGGGCCGCCTGCCAAGATGAAGGAAATAAAAATTCCTTCCCCATCTTCACCACCGACAATGTTAAAACCTAGGCCTGTTGATCCACGATGAAGCACCACCTTTCTGGGCTCCCTGCAAAGACAAAAGTAGCTGTCATGGAGGAAGCTTACCAAACACCCCTTGCAATTCATTTAATAGAATGAGTTCACATTATAGCAACATGTGTTCCAAGATCAAGACAAGCCTGCATTGGGAGAAACCTGCTGGATAAGGTTGAACAAAAGGTTAGAGAGATTCTTTAAGCACTGCAGAAATAGACAGAGCACCATAGAATGGCAGAGTTAATTTCAACAAATTGGTTCACTTGGCTTTCTTCCATCCATTCTTTCATCCACCTTGGGGGAAAAAAAAAAACAATAAAAGGGAATATTATTTGAATGGGGAGAAATTACAACATGCTGCGGTGCAGTGGGACCTGGGGGTCCTTGTGCATGAATCCCAAAAAGTTAGTTTGCAGGTGCAGCAGGTAATCAGGAAGGCGAATGGAATGTTGGCCTTCATTGCGAGAGGGATGGAGTACAAAAGCAGGGAGGTCTTGCTGCAACTGTACAGGGTATTGGTGAGGCCGCACCTGGAGTACTGCGTGCAGTTTTGGTCACTTTACTTAAGGAAGGATATACTAGCTTTGGAGGGGGTACAGAGATGATTCACTCGGCTGATTCCGGAGATGAGGGGGTTACCTTATGATGATACATTGAGTAGACTCAGTCTTTACTCGTTGGAGTTCAGAAGGATGAGGGGTGATCTTATAGAAACATTTAAAATAATGAAAGGGATAGACAAGATCGAGGCAGAGAGGTTGTTTCCACTGGTCGGGGAGACTAGAACTAGGGGGCATAGTCTCAAAATACGGGGGAGCCTATTTAAAACCGAGTTGAGAAGGAATTTCTTCTCCCAGAGGGTTGTGAATCTGTGGAATTCTCTGCCCAAGGAAGCAGTTGAGGCTAGCTCATTGAATGTATTCAAGTCACAGATAGATAGATTTTTAACCAATAAGGGAATTAAGGGTTACGGGGAGCGGGCAGGTAAGTGGAGCTGA
Organism: Pristiophorus japonicus; assembly: GCF_044704955.1. Classification (NCBI taxonomy): domain Eukaryota; kingdom Metazoa; phylum Chordata; class Chondrichthyes; family Pristiophoridae; genus Pristiophorus; species Pristiophorus japonicus. Next base: position 261,231,232 of record NC_091982.1, on the reverse strand, counting down.
GTCCACGGCCAGATCAGCCATGATCTTGTTGAATGGCGGAGCAGGCTCGAGGGGCTAGATGGCCGACTCCTGTTCCTAATTCTTATGTTCTTATGTTTATCCATGCTTTTTCTATTTTGGGGAGCAGAATGGAGTGAGGAGAAAAGGCAATTACAACACAAAAACATAAGAAATAGGAGCAGGAGTAGGCCAATTGGCCCTTTGAGCCTGCTCCATCATTCAATAAGATCATGGCTCATCTGGTCTTGGCCTCAACTCCACTTTCCTGCCTGCTCCCCATAACCCTAGACACCCGTGTTGTTCAAAAATCTGTCTATCTCCACCTTAAATATATTCAATGACCCAGCCTTCACAGCTCTCTGGGACAGAGAATTCCAAAGATTTACAACCCTCAGAAGAAATTCCTCCTCGTTTCAGTTTTAAATGGGTGACTCCTTATTCAGTAACTATGCCCCCTAGTTCTAGATTCCCCCACGAGGAGAAACATCCTCTCTGCATCTACCTTGTCAAGCCCCCTCAGAATCTTATATGATTCAATAAGATCACCTCTCATTCTTCTAAACTCCAATGAGTATAGACCCAACCTGCTCAACCTATCATCATAAGACAACCCCTTCATCTCAGGAACCAAGCTAGTGAACCTTCTCTGAACTGTCTCCAATGCAAGTATATTCCTCCTTAAATAAGGAGACCAAAACTGTACATAGTACTCCAGGTGTGGTCTCACCAACACCCTGTACAGTTGTAGCAAGACTTCCCTACTTTTATATTCCACCCCCCTGCAATAAAGGCCAGCATCCATTTGCCTTCCCGATTACTTGCTGTACCTGCGTGCTTACTTCTTGTGTTTCATGTACAAGGACCCCCAGATCCCTCTGTACTGCAGAATTTTGTAGTGTCTCTCCATTAAATAATAATTTTCTTTTTTATTCTTCCTCCCAAAATGGATAACCTCACATTTTATCTGCCAAATTTTTGCCCACTCACTTAACCTACCTACATCCCTTTGCAGATGCTTTGCGTCCTCTTCGCAACTTGCTTTCCCACCTATCTTTGTATTATCAACAGATTTGGCTACATTACCCTCTGTCCCTTCACCCAGCTTATTAATATAGGTTATAAATAATTGAAGCCCCAGCTCTGATCCCTGCAGCACCCTACTAATTAGTTTGCCAACCTGAAAATTATCCATTTATCGTGACTCTGTTTCCTGTTAGAGAATCCTCGATCCATGCTAATATATTACCCCCAACTCCGTTACCTCTTATCTTGTGCAGTAACCTTTTATATGGCACCTTGTTCGAATGCCTTCTGGAAATCCAAATACACCACATCTACTGGTTCCCCTTTATCCACCTGCTCGTCACATTCTCAAAGAACTCTAGCAAATTTGTCAAACATGATTTGCCTTTCATAAAACCATGCTGATTCTGCTTGACTATATTATAATTTTCTAAATGTGGAAAGAAGCTGTTTGATGGATCAACAACTTAGTTATATGGCGCCTTTAAAGCAATAAAATGTCGCAAGGCACTTCACAGGAGTGTCATCAAAAAAACAAAATTTGACACATAGCCATATATGATGATGTTAGGGCAGGTGATCAAAAGTTTGGTAATAGATGTACGTTTTAAGGAGTGTCTTAAAGGAGGAAAGAGAATTGGAGAGGTGGAGCAATTTAGGGAGGGAATTCCAGTGGTTAGGACCTAAGCAGCTGAAGATATGGCTGCCAATGGTTGAGCAATTAAAATTGGGAATGTTCAAGAGGCCAGAATTGGCAGAGTCCAGAGATCTTGGGGTTCATAGGGCTGGAGGAGATCACAGAGATTGGAGGGGGTGAGGCCATGGAGGGATTTGAAAACAAAAATGAGAAATTTATAATTGAGGCATAGCTTATCTTGGAATCAATCTAGGTCAGTGAGCAGAGGGGAGATGGGCGAGCAGGACTTGGTGCGAATTAGGTCACAGGCGGCAGAGTTTTGAATGACTTCAAGGTTATAGAGGATAAAACTAGGGAGGCCGGCCAGGAGTGCATTGGAATAGTCAAGTCTAGAGGTAACAAAGGCATAGTTGAGGGCTCCAGCAGCAGAGGCAAAGGCTCAATGTCGTTATAGGTGTCGCCATGGAGGTGGAAATGGGCGATCTTTAGTGATGGAATGGATAGAAGATCGGAAGCTCAACTCATGATCAAATATGACACCAAGGCTGCAAACTGACTTGGTCAGCCTCAGACAGCTGCCAGGGTGAGGGATCGAATCGGTGGCAAGGGAACAGAGTTTGTGGCGTGAACCGAAGACAATGGCTTCATCTTCCAGATATTTAATTGAAGGACATTTCTGCTCATCCAGTGTTGGATGTCGGTCAAGCAGTCTGACAGCAAAGAGACAGTGGAAGGTTTGAGAGAGGTGGAGGAGAGGTAGGGCTGGATATCATCAGCAAACATGTGAAAACTCACTTACCAGATGACATCAGCGAGGGGCAACATGCAGATGAGAAATAGGAGGGGGCCAAGGATCGATCCTTGGGGAACACAAGAGCTGACTGCGGGAGCGGGAAGAGAAGCCATTGCAGGTGATTCTACGGCTTCATCTGGAAAAATAGAAATGAAACCAGGCGAGTGCAGTCCCATTCAGCTACTATTGAGGGGGTGCAGCGAAGGTTCACCAGACTGATTCCCGGGATGGCGGGACTGACATATCAAGAAAGACTGGATCAACTGGGCTTGTATTCACTGGAGTTCAGAAGAATGAGAGGGGATCTCATAGAAACGTTTAAAATTCTGACGGGTTTAGACAGATTAGATGCAGGAAGAATGTTCCCAATGTTGGGGAAGTCCAGAACCAGGAGTCACAATCTACGGATAAGGGGTAAGCCATTTAGGACCGAGATGAGGAGAAACTTCTTCACCCAGAGAGTGGAGAACCTGTGGAATTCTCTACCACAGAAAGTTGTTGAGGCCAATTCACTAAATAGATTCAAAAAGGAGTTAGATGTAGTCCTTACTACGAGGGGGAATCAAGGGGTATGGCGAGAAAGCAGGAATGGGGTACTGAAGTTCCATGTTCAGCCATGAACTCATTGAATGGCGGTGCAGGCTTGAAGGGCCGAATGGCCTACTCCTGCACCTATTTTCTATGTTTCTATGTTTCTATGACAGTGGAGGCGCATTGGTGCAGAATTTTGTGGTCAACCATGTCAAAGGCTGCAGACAGGTCGAGCAGGGATAGTTTACCTTTGTCACACTCAATTAGGATATCATTTGTGACCTTGGCAAGAGCTGTTTCCATACTGTGGCAGGGGAAGAAACCTGATTGGAGACACTCAAACAAGGAGTTGACAATACGATTTACAATCTATATTAATGACTTGGATGAAGGGACCGAGTGCAATGTAGCCAAATTTGCTGATGATACAAAGATGGGTGGGAAAGCAAATTGTGAGGAGGACACAAAAAATCTGCAAAAGGATATAGATAGGCTAAGTGAGTGGGCAAAAATTTGGCAGATGGAGTATAATGTGGGAAAATGTGATGTTATCCACACTGGCAAAAATAATAGAAAAGCAAATTATAATTTAAATGGAGATAGACTACAGAATGCTGCGGTAGAGGGATCTGGGTGTCCTCGTACATGAAATAAAAAAGGTTAGCATGCAGGTTGGTACAGAAGTAATTAGGAAGGCAAATGGAATATTGGCTTTTATTGCAAGGGGAATGGAGTACAAAAGCAGAGAAGTCCTGCTACAACAGGGTATTGGTGAAGCCACACCTAGAGTACTGCATGCAGTTTAGGTCTCCGTATTTAAGGAAGGATATACTTGCATTGGAGACTGTTCAGAGAAGGTTCACTCGGTTGATTCTGGAGATGAGGCGGTTGACTTATGAGAATAGGTTGAGCCTATACACATTGGAGTTCAGAAGAATGAGAGGTGATCTTATTGAAACATAAGATAATGAGGGGGCTCGACAAGGTGGATGCAGAGAGGATATTTCCACTCATGGGGGAAACTGAAACTAGGGGATATAGTCTTAGAATAAGGGGCCGCCCATTGAAAACTGAGATCAGGAGAAAATTCTTCTCTCAGATGGTTGTAAATCAATGGAATTCTCTGCCCCAGAGAGCTGTGGAGGCTGGGTCACTGAATATATTTAAGGCGGAGATACATATTTTTGAGCGATAAGGGAGTAAAGGGTTATGGGGAGCGGGCAGGATAGTGGAGCTGAGTCCATGATCAGATCAGCCATGATCTTATTGAATGGTGGAGCAGGCTCGAGGGGCCAAATGGCCTACTCCTGCTCCTTATGTTCTTAACACGTTCAAGGACTTCATTTTCCTCTTCTCAAAATGACAATCTTCAATAAACAAAAAGATTTGTGGAAGGGCTTTACAGGCTTCTGCAAAAACGAACTTAGGACCATCTGTTTGTGTCTAGCTCAAAAGAGGGCAACCCCAACAAAATTGATATACAAAAAAAAGCTTACTGGAAAAATACATTTTCATTAATCATGGTTCATTGCTCATCTGTTGTTACCTAACCCCAGCCAGGACAGGAGCAAGGAAAATCTGCCAGGGTTCCTGCTCACAATCCCTGATGCAGAGGCAAAGTCAGAACCGTGATGTTGTCAAATGGCTTGCGGATACGCACGTCAAGATACGCGTTAATTAATTGCTGCTTGGGCAAGGCACCAAAGAGTGCTCTATGTATATGCTGCTAGGCGGAGGAGTAAAATCCTAGCAGTTTTCTGCAATGCCGAAATAATCCGGAGAGGAAACATGAACCAAAAAAATAATTCATGCCTTAACTACACACCTTAGATCTGGACTCTCCCCAGACCTTTGTAGGTTCATTTGTGCGATATACAGTGAATGTCATTTGGCAAGAATGTGTGGAGTGACCATATTGTGCAACATGTTGCTGTAATTTTGGCAAAAGGAGAAAGAAGAAAGCCAATTTAAAAGACTCCACTGTCCAGTCCATGGAATCGTATGCATCTGCATTTCATTAAGTGGGGATGTTCGCTGAAGATTGCAGTGTTCAGTTCCATTCACAATTCCTGAGATAATGAAGCTGTCTGTATCCGCATGCAGCAAGACCTGGACGACATCCAGACTTGGGCTGATAATTGGCAAATAACATTCACACCATACAATGACCATCTCCAACAAGAGAGAGTCCAACTGTCATGTATCCTACATGGCTACTGTTGGTACTATCTCAAAGTGTGCCATCAGAGGGCACTGCAGTGGGAGACTTGTAAGTTACCTGTACAGGTGTGCCTGGCCTAGTATAAAAGGCAGGCCACCAGGTGTGATCCTCACTCTGGAGTTATCAATAAAGGACTAAGGTCACTACAGTTCAAGTACAACACATTGCCTCGTGGAGTCATTATCAGAGCATCTAAGGACATAACACCAATCATTTCCCCTTGACTTTCAATGACATTACCATCACCGAATCTCCCACCATCAACATCCTGGGGGTCAAATTAACTTGGTCATCCATATAAATATAGTGGCTACAAGAGCAGGTCGGAGGCTGGTTATTCTGCAGCAAGTGTCTCACCCCCTGACTCCTCAAAGCTATGCCACCACCTACAAAGCACAAGTCAGGAGTGTGATGGAATCCTCTCAACTTGCCTGGATAAGTGCAGCTCCAACAACATTGAAGCAGCTTACCATCCAGGGCAAAGCAGCCCTCAACAACTCATCAACCACCGGTGCAATGTGGCTGTAGTGCATACCATCTGCAAGATGCACTGCAGCAACTTGCCAAGGTTTCTTCAATAGCACCTCCCAAACCCGGGACCTCTATCACCTCGAAGGACAAGGGCAGCTTGTGCATGGGAACACCACCACCTGCAAGTTCCCCTCCTAGTCACACACAATCCTGACTTGGAAATACATCGCTGTTCCTTCATCGTCGCTGGGTTAAAATCCGGGAATTCCCTACCGAGCAGCACTGCGGGAGTACCTGCACCACACAAAATGCAGTGGTTCAAGAAAGCGGTTCAGTACCACTTTCCCGAGGGCAATTAGCAATGGGCAATAAATGCTGGCTTTGTCAGCGGCAACCAAATCCCGTGAATGAATAAAACAAAAAAAAAAGTGAACAATGACCAATTCCTCACATTCCTACTTCTCATATCTTGGGTCTTTCAATCCTTTATGATCCAGTCTGACAAATTGCACGGAAATCATGGCTTTCTAAAACTCAAACAGAATGTGATTTTGGATAAAAATTGTATTTAGCTTTTAATATTCATGAGTCACTGACTTACTTCACTTTGGTTTAAGGAGAAACAATCCACTTAAACATCCCATGGGTAAAATATAACATCATGTCTCAAAACAAAATTTGATTGAGCATCGCATTTTGTAGGTTAAGATAATACAAGCCTGAAACTTATCTTTTGCAGATATTCATTTTAAAATATCAATTAAGGTAGCCCTTCTTTTGAAATTGAAAATCTTCCAATTAGAATAAGTGGACTGCTGATGCTATAAATTTCTACAGGAATGCAAAAATTTAAAGGAGCTGACGGGTGCCAGTTTTTGCCACGTTGGGTTGGCTCTTGCTGAAACATCCCCATGCCAACCCAAAAAGCTGGCTGATACAAGTGCTTGGAGTCTCTGCGATACATTTGCCCCTGTATAATTTCAGCAAAGCAGCTCAGCTTGAGAGAGGGTATGCAAAATAAGGTTTCCATGACTGACAAAATTTACCAAGCTGTTGGGGACTAAACTTCAGTATTTTTCAATTGTACATAGTCAAAAAAAAAGTTCTTGCAGCACAAAACACTCCCTCTTGCGTTTGTTGCTTAAAGCTGCTGTTAAGGCTCATCAACAACAGAGGGCAGCAAATCTCCACATATATTGATCAAGAGCCGTTTTATAAAAGTTAACGGCAATCCAACTACAGAGCCCTTCAAAGAAAGAAAGATCTTGGATTTCTACAGCACCTTTCACGACCTCAGGCCAATCTAAAGTAGCTTACAGCCAATTAATTATTTTTGAAGTGTAGTCACGGCTATCATGTAGGAAACCCGGCAGCTAATTTGTTCATGGCAAGGTCCCACAAACAGCAATGTGACAATGACCAGATAGTCTGTTTTAGTGATGTTGGTTGAGGGATAAATATTGGCCAGGACACCAGGGAGAACAGGACGTATGCCCAATTACATATCTAACTCGGTTTAATGTTTCATCCGAAAGATAGCATCTCCGTCAGTGCAGCACCTCCTCAGTCCTGCACTGGGAACATTGGCCTAGATTTTGTGCTCAAGTCTCTGGAGTGGGACCTGAATCTGCAACCTTCTGACTCATATGCGAGTGTGTTACCCAGGGCCACAGCTGACAATACAATCTTTCTGCTATCAATCACCAAATGCAGAATCTTAAACCATTTATCGGACAACATAAGTTAAAACCAGACAGAAGATTATAAATTTTAACTAAATTTGTTTCAGGTAATTGCCATATGTCAGGTAAGATTTGGTCAGAAGATGGGTGATGATCGTATTTTGTTTTTCCATTGAAGCAGGAGCCCGCAAGTTACGACACCCAAGGTTTGAGACATTTTTCTTGCTCGCTACACTCTCAATTCAGGTGTGTGCAGGAATAGTTTACAGGAACCACACTGCCCCTCCCATCCGATTAAGAGTGAAACTGTAGTCAGAAGACAACTCTCAACCTGAATGAGATGAGAACTTGACGCGGAATAAAGCAGTGTTGAGATGATGCTAGTTGTAATAATGACTTTGATAATGTGCACTAATCTTCCTGAAAAAGAACACTGACTAATCTATAAAAACACTCTGCTACTTCGACAAGCTGCATCAATTCTTGTTCAAGCTAAATTATATCCTCTCTGCACAATATTTTCATTTAACAGCATTTCAACTCTCACTTACTGAATAATGGATTAAGTCCAGTGACCATATAAATGTATGCATACACTTATTTCAGCTGTGCTAAGTATAGCTTAGCCATCTTTTATTCATATCTAGATATAAAGTGAAAAAATAACTTCAAAATTGGGGCCAATCATTGTATTACTTACCAATTTGCACTCAGCAGTAAATTGCAAACAAAGCTCTCAAACTTTCAGCATTAGGTTGGATTGGTTTGGTTTATTCCCTAGGTATGGGCAGTTAATGTTGAGAAGTCAATCCTCCCTTCAACTGAGAGCAAACTCTTAGTCTCCTCCATTCTTCAAAAAGGTTAGCTTGCATTCTGCAGCTATGCTGATTCAAATCATTCAGACATGACAGATAACACTCCCGGTGCAGTACTGAGGGAGTGCTGCATTGTCGGAGGTGCTAAACTGAGGCCCCCTCTGCTCTCGGAGGTGGGTGTAAAAGATCCTATGGCTTCAGATGTGAAGACATCATAACCCAACAAAAATAACTTGCATTTATATAGCATCTTTAACACAGTAAAGCATCCCAAGGTGCTTCACAGGAGCGTAATGAGACAAAAAAAGACAGCAAGCTAAAGGAGGAGACATTAGAGCTGGTGACTTGGTCAAAGAGTAGGTTTTAAGGAGGGTCATAAAGGAGGAGAGAATTCCAAAGCTTAGGGGCGAGACAGCTGAAGACACTCTGGGTGAAAAATGTTCTCCTCAACTCTAATCCTCCTCCCAATTACTTTCAATCTATGCCCCCTGGTTATTGACCTCTCTGCTAGGGAAATAAGTCCTTCCTATCCACTCTATCTAAGTCCCTCATCATTTTATACACCTCAATCAAGTCTCCCCTCAGCTTCCTCTGTTCCACGAAAACAACCCCAGCCTATCCAATCTTTCCTCACAGCTAAAATTCTCCAGTCCTGGTAACATCCTTGTAAATCTCCTCTGTACCGTCTCTGGTGCAATCACATCTTTACTATAACGTGGTGACCAGAACTGTATGCAGTACTCTAGCTGTGGCCTAACTAGTGTTTTATACAGTTGAAGCATAACCTCCCTGTTCTTGTATTCTATGCCTCGGCTAATAAAATAAAGTATCCTGTATGCCTTCTTAACCACCTTATCCAGTGCCAGGTGTGGCTCAGTGGGTAGCACTCTCGTCTCCGAGTCAGAAGGCTGTTCGTTTGAGTCCCACTCCAGAAACATGAGCACAAAAAAAATCTAGGCTGACACTCCAGTGCAGTGCCGAGGGAGTGTTGCACTGTTGGAGGTGCTGTCTTTTGGATGAGACGTTAAACACCTGCTGTCTCAGGTGGAGAGATCCCATGACACTATTTTGAAGAGGAGCAGGGGAGTTATTCCCGTTGTCCTGGCCAATATTTATTCCTCAATCAACATAACAAAAACAGGTCATTATCACATTGCTGTCTGTGGGAGCTTGCTGTGTGCAAATATTCTGGCGCATTTCCTACTTTACAACAGTGACTACTCTTCAAAAGTACTTCATTAGCTGTAAAACGCTTTGGGATGTCCAGCGGTCGTGAAAGGCACTATATAAATGCAAGTCTTTCTTTTTATCTACCTGTCCTGCTACTTCAGAGATCTGTGGACATGCACTCCAAGATCCCTCTGTTCCTCTACACCTCAGTATCCTACCATTTATTGTGTATTCTCTTGCCTTGTAAATCAGAACCACCCCACAAACCAGCCAAATTCTGATTGTCCCTGACTAGCTTGCCTCCCTTCCACTGTTCCCAAAAACTCAAGATTTGCAATAAGATTTTAAATGGTCAGGCGATTGAGACAGCTTGACCAACATCACGTAGTGGATGAATGGTCTTTATATACACTGCAATATCTAATGTCTAGTACAACTGACTCCAGAGAATCCCATTATCTGATCCAAGTAAGGCAATGTATTTTATCACCTTCGGTATGTACCTTCACTGATCAAGGCAAAACACTTCAATGTGTGACCCTGACACAAGCAGAGACAATTTTCCACACATGACTGTTTCCATTGCTCAGTACTTCTGAATGTAGTCATGTCCAGAAAGAGTGTGCCATCCATCAGCCTAATAGCTTGTTGTAAAAGATCCCATTTTCTTTTTAAAATTGGTGAAGTGCCTTCGGCCCCAACGCCACTAGTCTGGAATTCTCTTCCTAGACTCCTTTGCCTCGTTACCACTCTCCCCACCTTCAAAAGCCTGATGAAAACTGACTTAGTTGAGCGTACTTCTCCTCAAATTCACTTGCTCTTCCTCCTCGGGCCCCTTGAGCCACACTGAAGCCACTCGGAAATGTTTTGCTGCAGGAGAAGCAATATAAAAGTGCAACTTGTTTTAGGCTCCAAAGCTGTATGATCAGTTTTTTTTTTAAAAGTAACAGCTTTTCCACTCATTTTCTCCACTGCCCTTCTGAAGCCATTGGCACCTCACTAATTGTAGTGCCTCTATTACTACCGCAGTGGAGGTCAACTCACTCAGCATAAAAAAGGGAAATATTGCAGATGCTGGAAATGTGAAATAAAAACAGAAAACGCTGTCAATACTCAGCTAGCCAGGCAGCATCTGTGGAGAGAAACAGAGTTTACGTTTCAGGTCGATGCCCTTTCATCAGAACTGGAAAAAGTTGGAGATACAACAGATTTTAGAGGCAGGGAATGGGGGGAGGGGGGAGGAGAGGAAAGAAAAACGGGGAAGGTCTGCGGTAGTGTGGAAGGCAGGGGTGATTGAATGACAAAAAGGGACTTGGCACATAGCTCTAATCGGGACTCTCGTGGCCTGTGTAGCTCAGCTACTACTGAAACACTAGGGGAGCAAATGCATGGTGCAAGTCGATGACAGCATAGCTTGGAACCAGGCTGTCCCATGTACTAAAACTTTTTCTATTAGTTATCAGCTCTCCAAAATGAAGAAACAGCTCAAAGGCTCAGGTCAGAATGAAGAACGTTTGTTTAGATTAGTGAAATAGTTTAGAAATGCTTCTCAAGCATCCATGAAATGGCACAGGATGAGCAAATGCAGAATCAGGGATCTGTGCTATGTGACAAATTCCTTATTTTAGTGTGTTTCAGCCAGAGTCAATTAAAAAAAAAAGTGATCGCAATTTATCAGTAGCGACATTTCTTAACAGCAATTGAGATTGCCGCTGGAAAAATGGCATTAGGCTCCCACTGTCACATTGATGTAGGTGCACTTTGCAAATTAGTCGCAGGAAAAGTGGGCTTTCTGGCAGGGGAATGTCATCCCGTCTGCCCCGCCCTTCAGTAACATCCCAAATTCCAGCCCAACTTGCATTCTTGTTCGGCTCTCCAAGACCGAGGTGCTTCCACACAGGAAAAGACTGTCTATGTGTGTTTGATTCAGGAACAGCGTTTTGGGGAACTCTGAACAGGTTGCCTGCCTGCCTGCATGCTTTCTCAGTAAGGAAATGTTGTTTAGCTTGTGAAAATCTATAGTAGTGTGGGGTGCAAAAAAACAGTAAGAAATCCAACATATTTCCAAAATGAATCTAGTTAAAATATAATTTTTTGAATAAAAGTGAAAGTACGTTTGACTTTAAAGAAATCCGTGTTACTTTCAGCAATTCCTGATTGCAGTTCCTTATTTTGATATGGTTCCATTACATATTTAAATCTGCCATTAAGTATAAGAATGTAAATAATTAATCTCAGTCATGACAAATAAATTGATATCTAGATTATTTAAAGAAGGGCAATCAGGCAGGCACTGAGCAGGTGACACTAACATACTTGGAACCAATCATGCCCTTCCTCAAACCCTGCTGAAAGCACTACAAATATAGGGATTTTATGTAGCAGACATGCATACTGTAGCAGAAGACAATCAGTTTTATTCACAGGCGATGTGTATTTTTCCATCTCAGTGCTTCACAAAGGATATGTCACACTTTGGTGACGTATCCTGCAAAGTGTTTTACCGTGTTTATACATTGCAAGGGCAACCTAAACGCACGCAGCATTTGAAACAAAGTAAATGAGTTGACGGCACAAATCATTACAAATGGGTATGATTTGGTGGCCATTACAGAAACGTGGTTGCAGGGGGGCCAAGACTGGGAATTAAACATACAGGGATATCTGACAATTCGGAAAGATCGACAAGAAGGGAAAGGAGGTAGGGTAGCTCTGTTAATAAAGGATGATATCAGGGCAGTTGTGAGAGACGATATTGGCTCTAATGAACAAAATGTTGAATCATTGTGGGTGGAGATTAGAGATAGTAAGGGGAAAAAGTCACTGGTGGGCGTAGTTCATAGGCCCCCAAATAATAACTTTATGGTGGGGCGGACAATAATCAAGGGAATAATGGAGGCATGTGAAAAAGGAACGGCAGTAATCATGGGGGATTTTAACCTACATATCGATTGGTCAAATCAAATCGAACGGGGTAGCCTGGAGGAGGAATTCATAGAATGCATACGGGATTGTTTCTTAGAACAGTATGTTACAGAACCTACAAGGGAGCAAGCTATCTTAGATCTGGTCCTGTGTAATGAGACAGGAATAATAAACGATCTCCGAGTAAAAGATCCTCTCAGAATGAGTGATCACAGTATGGTTGAATTTGTAATACAGATTGAGGGTGAGGAAGTAGTATCTCAAACGAGCATACTATGCTTAAACAAAGGGGACTACAGTGGGATGAGGGCAGAGTTGGGTAAAGTAGACTGGGAACACAGACTAAACGGTGGCACAATTGAGGAACAGTAGAGGACTTTTAAAGAGCTCTTTCATAGTGCTCAACAAAAATATATTCCAGTGAAAAAGAAGGGCGGTAAGAGAAGGGATAACCAGCCGTGGATAACCAAGGAAATAAAAGAGAGTATCAAATTAAAAACCAATGCGTATAAGGTGGCCAAGGTTAGCGGGAAACTAGAAGATTGGGAACATTTTAAACGACAGCAAAGAATGACTAAGAAAGCAATAAAGAAAGGAAAGATAGATTACGAAGGTAAACTTGCGTAAAACATAAAAACGGATAGTAAAAGCTTTTACAGATATATAAAACGGAAAAGAGTGACTAAAGTAAATGTTGGTCCCTTAGAAGATGAGAAGGGGGATTTAATAATGGGAAATGGCTGAGACCTTAAACAATTATTTTGCTTCAGTCTTCTCAGTGGAAGACACAAAAACCATGCCAAAAATTGCTGGTCACGGGAATGTGGGAAGGGAGGACCTTGAGATAATCACTATCACTAGGGGTGTAGTGCTGGACAGGCTAATGGGACTCAAGCTAGACGAGTCCCCTGGTCCGGATGAAATGCATCCCAGGGCATTAAAAGAGATGGCGGAAGTTATAGCAGATGCATTCGTTATAATCTACCAAAATTCTCTGGACTCTGGGGAGGTACCAGCGGATTGGAAAGCAGCTAATGCAACGCCTCTGTTTAAAAAAGGGGGCAGACAAAAGGCAGGTAACTATAGGCCGGTTAGTTTAACATCACTAGTGGGGAAAATGCTTGAGGCTATCATTAAGGAAGAAACAGCGGGACATCTAGATAGGAATAGTGCAATCAAGCAGACGCAACATGGATTCATGAAGGGGAAATCATGTTTAACTAATTTACTGGAATTCTTTAAGGATATAACGAGCATGGTGGATAGTGGTGTACCGATGGATGTGGTGTATTTGGATTTCCAAAAGACATTCGATAAGGTGACACACAAAAGGTTACTGCAGAAGATAAAGGTACGCGGAGTCAGAGGAAATGTATTAGCATGGATAGAGAATTGGCTGGCGAACAGAAAGCAGAGAGTCGGAATAAATGGGTCCTTTTCAGGTTGGAAATCGGTGGTTAGTGGTGTGCCACAGGGATCGGTGCTGGGATCACAACTGTTTACAATATACATAGATGACCTGGAAGAGGGGACAGAGTGTAGTGTAACAAAATTTACAGATGACACAAAGATTAGTGGGAAAGCGGGTTGTGTAGAGGACACAGAGAGGCTGCAAAGAGATTTAGCTAGGTTAAGCGAATGGGCTAAGGTTTGGCAAATGGAATACAATGTCGGAAAATGTGAGGTCATCCACCTTGGGGAAAAAAAAAAAACAGTAAAAAGGGAATATTATTTGAATGGGGAGAAATTACAACATGCTGCGGTGCAGAGGGACCTGGGGGTCCTTGTGCATGAATTCCAAAAAGTTAGTTTGCAGGTGCAGCAGGTAATCAGGAAGGCGAATGGAATGTTGGCCTTCATTGCGAGAGGGATGGAGTACAAAAGCAGGGAGGTCCTGCTGCAACTGTATAGGGTATTGGTGTGGCTGCACCTGGAGTACTGCGTGCAGTTTTGGTCACCTTACTTAAGGAAGGATATACTAGCTTTGGAGGGGGTACAGAGACGATTCACTAGACTGATTCCGGAGATGATAGATTGAATAGACTGGGTCTTTCCTCGTTGGAGTTCAGAAGGATGAGGGGTGATCTTATAGAAACATTTAAAATAATGAAAGGGATAGACAAGATAGAGGCAGAGAGGTTGTTTCCAATGGTTGGGGAGACTAGAACTAGGGGGCACAGCCTCAAAATACGGGGGAGCCAATTTAAAACCGAGTTGAGAAGGAATTTCTTCTCCCAGAGGGTTGTGAATCTGTGGAATTCTCTGCCCAAGGAAGCAGTTGAGGCGAGCTCATTGAATGTATTCAAGTCACAGATAGATAGATTTTTAACCAATAAGGGAATTAAGGGTTATGGGGAGCGGGCGGGTAAGTGGAGCTGAGTCCATGACCAGATCAGCCATGATCTTGTTGAATGGCGGAGCAGGCTCGAGGGGCTAGATGGCCGACTCCTGTTCCTAATTCTTATGTACTGCAGATTGTGTTTAGCACTTTAAGTTATTTCCTTGAAAAGTCTAAAATCATACTGTACAAGTCCATTTAGATGTAGCATCTGGAGAGTTTTCAAAAAAAGACATTTCAGGAGCTTTGCCCACGAGAACATTTCCCAATGTGGTGATATCGCATCCGAGTCACAGTCGCCCAAGGCACCACATTATGCTGTGCACTCAAAAGTATCAGCTGAGCACACTTCTATCTGATTTACATGACCTCCACTCAACAAAAAGGAAATCAGGAAAGTTAACACTTCAATTCTGAAAATATCGTGAAAGGACGTACTAAGTGATTTTTTAGCTTACTGGCAGACAAATACAAATCAAAACAAGTATTGTCCTGTGCCAAATTGAGAGTGTCCCTACAGCTATATAAAATGGAAGCTTTGCTTTGAATCAGTGGATGGGTTGGGATAGCAACAAAAGCGAGTACCATTGCATAGCTGCTTACGTCTGCAGGCCCATCTCCAAGCTTACCCCTTTCTAAATTACCAAGTGTAAACTCTATCTAAAAAAGAGTCGTCAATACTCTTCTTCCATCATGACCGAGATGGTTCAACGAAATAATCCATTTGTATTGTCTGTGTTGTTCTGTTTGTTAATACCAAGTTACTTAAGGCAGTCAAACAGCAATAAGTCTGTACATTTAGCAACCAAAACTGAATATACTAGGCACACCTGCGCTTCACTGAAAATTGGCAGATTGCCGGACATCATTGCCAAACTCTGCACTTGACTTGATCATGTAAATCATGTCTGCAAAGCCCAGGCGGCAATGAACAAGAGCACTATGCACCTGCACAATATTTACTGAGAGCAGGAAGGAAGGCAAGAATTAACGTCATCCATTTGCAATTGTTTCTACATTTGCAAGGAACAGTTTAACGCTTCACTTCTCCTTTCACATGAATAATTACTTTTATATACATCTCACAGATGCCAGCGAGAAGGTGAAGGGCACTAACAGGACAAATGTCTTATGAAAGGGACCCTGGTGACTGCCAGTGTACAAATATCCAAAGAATGCATGCTGCGGCACTGAAGGGAAGGGCTAGGGCTTTCAGGTCAACTACTGTGGGATAGGCAATCCACAAACAGCTAATGAAGGGCAGAGCATCTGATTTTAAGAGATAGGTGAGGGACGATTGATGGCCAAAATCCTTGCTCCTCTTCAAATAGTGCCTTTGGATCATTTATGCACAGATGTGGCCTTGATTTAATGTTTCATCAGAACGACTACTTATTGGGGTAGCTTGGTCGACTTGGCATTACTCATACATCAACAAAGGCAGCGAATGCTGACAGGGTACTCAACAATGTGGGCCACCACATTGCTCAATTCTGTACATCTGCATCTGTGCATTTACCAGTTGAATAGTGATTAGCAGTGGAAAACTGAAGTGATTCTTCCTTCCTAAATGAGAGAAGCTGAGGTCCAATTATACCATCCCTACCACAACCGTAGCCGAGAATAGGCAACTTAGCACAGATTGGTACCCTCTCCTGGCTTGTACAACAACTCAGCTACTCACCGCAGCCAGCTAAACCACCGGGGGAGATACAACATTCGATTTTTTATTTTTTTTTTTAAAGCTGAAGTTTTAGATAGTTGGACTGGGGGAAAAACGAAGTTGCTATATTCCACTTATCTGGCAGAGAATCTGGATTTACTGCAAATAATATTTAGAAGCAATGGTATCGAGATTTTATTTGTTTATGGCTGCTTTACCTTTCAGTTACACTCAGTCTAATAATCCTTTTCATTTTCCATCTTGTAGATTGCAAAATTTGAATTATTGCAAAAGGTTTTTAGTATTATTCTCCATATTAAAGATAAAATATACAAGAATGTGAATAAGCATGATTCATAATCCTGGTCGCTAAGGTCATGGTAAACTGCATTGCAAAATAAATTAGATTATTCAGTATTTTCATTGCCGTAATGACCTAATGATTGTGTCAATCTGTTTTAAACACAGGATAATGAAATACTGTACTTTATTGAAATGTCTTTTATAAGAAACAAGAAATAGGAGCAGGAGTTGGCCATACAGCCACTCGAGCCTGCTCCGCCATTCAATAAGATCATGGCTGATCTGATCATGGACTCAGCTCCACTTCCCTGCCCGCTCCCATAACCTTTATCGCTCAAAAATCTGTCCAACTCTGCCGTAAATATATTCAATGACCCAGCTTCAACAGCTCTCGGGGGCAAAGAATTCCATAGATTTACAACCCTCAGAAGAAATGCCTCCTCATCTCAGTTTTAAATGGGCAGCCCCTTAATCTGAGACTGTGTCCCCTAGTTTCAGTTTCCCCTATGAGTGGAAATATTCTCTCTGCATCCATCTTCTCGAGCCCCCTCATTATCTTATATGTTTCAATAAAATCACCTTAGAAAGATTCTTATGACATCAAACAGATTTCTGATTTGTTGCAGAAATAGCCCAACAGCCTCAATGAATGAAGGCACTCTATAACAGTGGGGGAAGTGGTGCCTCTCGTACGCCTTGCATGTGAACGTCAACCGTCCTTGACTTCTGCCCGTGGTACTGTTACGAGAAAAGTGGAAAACTGTTCCATTTTGTAACTTTATAAACCTCGTCAATTTTCCAAATGTGCTTAGCTGCATTGGGTTGGTGCCAGCAAATAATTAAGCTCAACTGTTTAATTAAAATAGAAAATAGGTGCAGGAGTAGGCCATTCGGCCCTTCGAGCCTGCACCGCCATTCAACAAGATCATGGCCCCTCAGTACCCCTTTCCCGCTTTCATTAACATTTCAACCACTTCTGACCTATAGCGGGATGTTATAGGTCTGGATGCTTATGACACACAATTATTCTTCATGGCTGGGTTATCAGAGCAGGCTCTGTTCCACAAAATAGACAAACAGGTATCATTAAATTTGTTTAAAAAAAAACAGTAAATGCTAGAAATCTGAAACCGAAACAAAAGATGCTAGAAACACAAGGTAGGGCAGTTAGCACAAATGTATGGAAATACAGGTCAATGCTTGAGGCAAGACCCGTCTTCAGAATGGGCCCTGCCTTAAATATCGACTACTTTATCTCTCCATGGGGATGGGAACCTATGCAGCGAGATAGGGCGAAGTAATATGGAGTCAGAAACAGATGGTAGAAAGGTAAAAAGCAATAGTGGAAGGCCGAGTAAACAAAGGCAAGAAACAAAAAGGGCCACACTACATCATAATTCTAAAAGGACAAAGGGTGTTAAAAAAACAAGCCTGAAGGCATTGTGTCTTAATGCAAGGAGTATCCGTAATAAGGTGGATGAATTAACTGTGCAAATAGATGTCAACAGATATGATGTGATTGGGATTACAGAGACGTGGCTCCAGGATGATCAGGGCTGGGAACTCAACATCCAGGGGTATTCAACATTCAGGAAGGATAGAATAAAAGGAAAAGGAGGTGGGGTAGCATTGCTGGTTAAAGAGGAGAGTAACGCAATAGTTAGGAAGGACATTAGCTTGGATAATGTGGAATCTATATGGGTAGAGCTGCAGAACACCAAAGGGCAAAAAACATTAGTGGGAGTGGTGTACAGATCTCCAAACAGTAGTAGTGATGTTGGGGAGGGCATCAAACAGGAGATTAGGTGTGCATGCAATAAAGGTGCAGCAGTTATCATGGGTGACTTTAATATGCATATAAATTGGGCTAACCAAACTCGAAGCAACACAGTGGAGGAAGATTTCCTGGAGTGCATAAAGGATGGTTTTCTAGACCAATATGTCGAGGAACCAACTAGGGGGGAGGCCATCTTAGACTGGGTGTTGTGTAATGAGAGGGGATTAATTAGCAATCTTGTTGTGCGAGGCCCCTTGGAAAAGAGTGACCATAATATGGTGGAATTCTACATTAGGATGGAGAATGAAACAGTTAATTCAGAGACCATGGTCCAGAACTTAAAGAAGAGTAACTTTGAAGATATGAGGCGTGAATTGGCTAGGATAGATTGGCGAATGATACTTAAGGGGTTGACTGTGGATGGGCAATGGCAGACATTTAGAGACCGCATGATGAACTACAACAATTGTACATCCCTGTCGGGCGTAAAAATAAAAAAGGGATCAACCATGGCTATCAAGGGAAATCAGGGATAGTATTAAAGCCAAGGAAGTGGCATACAAATTGGCCAGAAATAGCAGTAAACTTGGGGACTGGGAGAAATTTAGAACTCAGCAGAGGACGACAAAGGGTTTGATTAGGGCAGGGAAAATAGAGTACGAGAGGAAGGTTGCAGGGAACATGAAGACGGACTGCAAAAGTTTCGATAGATATGTAAAGAGAAAAAGGTTAGTAAAGACAAACGTAGGTCCCCTGCAGTCAGAATCAGGGGAAGTCATAACTGGGAACAAAGAAATGGCAGACCAATTGAACAAGTACTTTGGTTCAGTATTCACTAAGGAGGACACAAACTACCTTCCGGATATAAAAGGGGTCAGAGGGTCGAGTAAGAAGGAGGAACTGAGGGAAATCCTTATTAGTCGGGAAATTGTGTTGGGGAAATTGATGGGATTGAAGGCCGATAAATCCCCAAGGCCTGATGGACTGCATCCCAGAGTACTTAAGGAGGTGGCCTTGGAAATAGCGGATGCATCGACAGTCGTTTTCCAACGTTCCATAGACTCTGGATCAGTTCCTATGGAGTGGAGGGTAGCCAATGTAACCACACTTTTTAAAAAAAGAGGGAGAGAAAACAGGGAATTATAGACCGGTCAGTGGGTAAAATGATGGAATCAATTATTAAGGATGTCATAGCAACGCATTTGGAAAGAGGTGACATGATAGGTCCAAGTCAGCATGGATTTGTGAAAGAGAAATCATGCTTGACAAATCTTCTGGAATTTTTTGAGGATGTTTCCAGTAGAGTGGACAAGGGAGAACCAGTTGATGTGGTATATTTGGACTTTCAGAAGGCTTTCGACAAGGTCCCACACAAGAGATTAATGTGCAAAGTTAAAGCACATGGGATTGGGGTAGTGTGCTGACGTAGATTGAGAACTGGTTGGCAGACAGGAAGCAAAGAGTAGGAGTAAATGGGTACTTTTCAGAATGGCAGGTAGTGACTAGTGGGGTAACGCAAGGTTCTGTGCTGGGGCCCCAGCTGTTTACACTGTACATTAATGATTTAGACGAGGGGATTAAATGTAGTATCTCCAAATTTGCGGATGACACGAAGTTGGGTGGCAGTGTGAGCTGCGAGGAGGATGCTATGAGGCTGCAGAGTGACTTGGATAGGTTAGGTGAGTGGGCAAATGCATGGCAGATGAAGTATAATGTGGATAAATGTGAGGTTATCCACTTTGGTGGTAAAAACAGAGACACAGACTATTATCTGAATGGTGGCAGATTAGGAAAAGGGGAGGTGCAACGAGACCTGGGTGTCATGGTACATCAGTCATTGAAGGTTGGCATGCAGGTACAGCAGGCGGTTAAGAAAGCAAATGGCATGTTGGCCTTCATAGCAAGGGGATTTGAGTACAGGGGCAGGGAGGTGTTACTACAATTGTATAGGGCCTTGGTGAGGCCACACCTGGAGTATTGTGTACAGTTCTGGTCTCCTAACTTGAAGGACATTCTTGCTATTGAGGGATTGCAGCGAAGGTTCACCAGACTGATTCCCGGGATGGCGGGAGTGACATATCAAGAAAGACTGGAACAACTGGGCTTGTATTCACTGGAGTTCAGAAGAATGAGAGGGGATCTCATAGAAACGTTTAAAATTTTGATGGGTTTAGACAGGTTAGATGCAGGAAGAATATTCCCAATGTTGGGGAAGTCCAGAACCAGGGGTCACAGTCTAAGGATAAGGGGTAAGCTATTTCGGACCGAGATGAGGAGAAACATCTTCACCCAGAGAGTGGTGAACCTGTGGAATTCTCTACCACAGAAAGTTGTTGAGGCCAATTCACTAACTATATTCAAAAAGGGAGTTAGATGTAGTCCTTACTACTCGCGGGATCAAAGGGTATGGTGAGAAAGCAGGAAGGGGATACTGAAGTTGCATGCTCAGCCATGAACTCATTGAATGGCGGTGCAGGCTAGAAGGGCTGAATGGCCTACTCCTGTTTCTATATATGCTGACCGATCTGCTCTGTAATCCCAGTATTTTCTGCGCTGTATCATTTGCCTGATGTTTGATGAACTAAAGCAGGTCTCGTTCTCCTGGCAGTGGATGTCTCGTAAAATTTCAGTGGAGAAAGCCATTTTGACAACTCCATGAGAAACAAAAATATATTTAGCTACTTACGTTCAGCGTTTGTACTGTTCTGCAGCTTGTATTGCGTTGAGCAAGTGAAGGCTCCTTGCAGTGGTCTCAACCTCAAATGTAACTGGGCTAAGTTCATTATTAGAAAAATTAGAGAAGTGTTGTCTTATTATTTTGTGAACTGAGGAGCTGCAAGCAATGTTTAAATCTCGTGAAAATGGCATGCTCTATTGATTTTTTTTCTACTGTTTAATAAGCCTGATTTGTAAGATATTGCCTGTGGCACAAGGGCTGACAGAATCATTATTCTTCTGTTATCCAAAGACTCGGAGGATGTAAGGGGGTCATTTCAGGGGAGCAAATTAAAACGAGGGTGCTTGGTCTGAGCCTCGGCAAAACTACAGTACCCGAGATTACGTATACAAGGTCACACTTCCATTCACTGGGATTGAGGGCTCATGGGAGTAGTGCTTGGCACCAAGTAGCAGAAAAATATCTGGCGGGATCCCAAAAACTGCAACACCCTCCATTTCCTCATAAAATTTACATAATACCCTCAAGCTGATTTTTACCCTTCTTGCATATGAAGTGTTCTATGGTAGCTTCCCAGTCACAAAAAGGGCATGCCATCTGAGCATGCCACAGACAATACACAAAACACATTCATTTTAACAAAGTATACACCTTGTTTATCACATACAAATATAAATGCGCATGTGTGGACACATATTTATCCTGGTATCAGAGAAAAGCAAACTATGTGGTGAAGGAATATTGCCTTTTTATTAATTTTCCCTTGGAACATTTATTGGTCACATTCATTTTACACATCAACCACCTAAGCATCCTCCTTGTCAGTTATTTTAAATCAACACAATTTCACAAACAGCACATTAAAACTGATGCGCTGAAAGTGGGCTGATGAGTTTTAACTTCATATAAATGGAAAATGAAGACTTGCCCAAAGAGCCTAAATGCAATTTTATATGCAGCCCAGTGGTGCAGGGCAGGATCTACCATTCTACTTCACAATTCCCCATACAAACAGCTCATTAAGGGAGGGGTCAAGCAGAAACTCCGCACTTCCCCACAGGAAACTGAGGGAAGGAAAATGTGTCGAGCAATTTATCTTGGGCACCCTCTTATCCCATACTTCATAATAGCTACTGACATATTCATAAAGTTAAGATAGTCATTCATAAGTGTCCCTAAACAAATTAGTTGCCCTCCCCTCAAATGCAACAGGATCAGAGGAAACTATGCTTTACACATTTACCGGAAAGAGTTTTAGGTTTGACTATAGTTTTTGTCAATTAATAAATAATAATCGATTAATATGGCATAGAACAGAGATGACAATCTGAGTATGTTGAATCCTTCAAACATCACAGCACCCTCAATTTGCCAGCACAGTGCTCTGCTACCAGAACACCATGAAAGAAGAGGGACCTCTCCCAACCACAATCTGATTTCCAAGTCCATTGGCCAGAAGCATCCTTCAAAAAGTTTTCTGCTCTTCTTTCCCATCTACCAGTCAAATGATACAGGCTTCATCTGTGGTCAAACCAAATATGTTATATCCAAAGATGCTAAAACCCACATTCCAGCCAAGCAACAATCAATGGTTTCTGGTTCACAGCCCTTGCTGTAAGGGAGATATGTTGTAATAGTAATAAAGCAGAAAAAAGTAATTGAAAAGAAAAAAAGTTCACCTCCACAGGAAGTTTAAATATATAAATAAAAACACCATCAGCTTGCTAAAGCAGCCACTGCAAGATCAGCCTTGACATCAAGGCAGCATTTGATCGACTGTGGTACCAAGGTGCCCTAGTAAAACTGAAATCAACGGGAATCAGGGGGAGAACTCTCCAATGGCTGGAGTCATACCTACCACAAAGGAAGATGGTTGCGGCTGTTGAAGGACAATCATCCCAGCCCCAGGATATCACTGTAGGAGTTCCTCAGGGCAGTGCTTTCGGCCCAACCATCCATCATAAGATCAGAAGTGGGGATTTCACTGATGATTGCACAGTGTTCCGTTCCATTCACATCTCCACAGATAATGAAGCAGTCCGTGCTTGCACTCAGCAAGACCTGGACAAGATCCAGGCTTGGGCTGATAAGTGGTAAATAACATTCGCACCATACTAGTGCCAGACAATGAGCATCTCCAACAAGAGACATTCAACGACATCATCCTATCATCAACATCCTGGGGTTCACCATTGACCAGAAACTTAACTGGACCAGCCACATAAATACTGTGGCAATAAGAGCAGGTCAGAGGCTGGATATTGCGAGGCATTGAGTGACTCACCTCCTGACTCTCCAAAGCCTTTCCACCATCTCAAGTCAGGAGTGAGGGGGAATACTCTTCCTGGATGAGTGCAGTTAAAACACTCAAGAAGCTCAACACCATCCAGGACAAAGCTTGACCAGCAACCCAGCCACCACCTTAAACATTCACTCTCTCCACCACCGGCAGACCGTAGCTCTCCCAATCCCGCGACCTCTACCACCAACAATGATAAGGGCAGCAAGCGCCTGGGAAGACCACCACCTCCACGTTCCCCAAGTCACATGACCTGGAAATATATCTTCATTCCTTCATCATCCCTACCTAACAGCACTGTGGGGGTACCTTCACCACACGGACTGCAGCAGTTCAAGGCGGCAGCTCATCAACATCTTCTCAAAGGTAATTAGGGATGGGCATGTAAATGAATTTTAAAAAGCTCAATCAAATGATAATCACATCCAAAGACTAGTAACAGCTGTTCCAGTCTGTGCTTAACACTGCCCATGACTTCATTATCCCTAACCCCCTTGAGAAGAATTGAGTTACATGTCACACCCACGGGAATAAGCCAAGAGTTGTTGAGCATCATAGGCAGTCCCTCGAAACGGGATGAGTTCACAGGTGTTTCAATGAAGGACCTAATATTCTGGATCCCGAACTACATGTTGAAGGGTGGAAGATGCCGTGCATGGATTTTTTTTTTTTAACGTGGGGTGACCGTTGCACACCAGCCACCACACGGGCTCGACAGAGCGAGGTCTTGGTCCAGTGGCAAGGGTTACCCAAGACGACAGGAGACCAGTTCTGCCTCACAGACCTAGTGCATATACATATCGCAGTGTGGGCTGGCCCGTGCTGCCCCTGGGCCCTCGCCTCTCCTGGGCCCCGATCACATCCCTCTACGAACTCTTGCCACTCCTTCGCCCCGACCTCGGCGCTCCTGCTGTACCTGCCCGCACTATAGCAGCACGCGCTGCTCCCTGCAGTGGTATACCGCCGCACGCTGCTCCCTCCAATGGCCCCGGCCTGCTGATGACATCCCAGAGTATGTTGAGCATCATTCTTATTGGAGCCATCGGGAACCCAAGGGCAGCATACATGACAGCAGTCAGCTTATTAAGCCAACCCATCAACATTTTCCATTATGCCATCTAATATACAAAGAGGAAAGCATTAGTACTACTACTAAGACAAGATGGCTCTGCCTGCGATCAAACAGTAGCTGAGAGCTTTTTAATGAAAGTGTTATACCAAAGCTGACATTGAAAGGGAACTTAGTACAGGTTCGACATCCGAAATCCGGAAACCTCGGGATCGAGGCCATTCCAGATTTTGGAAAGTCTTTCCGACGTCCTGAATCCAGAAACGCCCAGGCCGAAGTTCAGGTATTTCAGATTTCAGAGACAGGGACAGCGGCTGTGGGTGATTAAATATCAGGACTCCACACAATACAGGCCAAACTACTGAGATCATTTCTAGATGTTGAGAAAAGGTATTCGTCAAAAATGTTTTCTTTTAGTGTAAGATATAAGAGAATAAAAGACGACAACAGTACCTGTAGAACCCAGAACTCGGCATCTTCTGTGCCGATTTACAGACAGGATTCCCCACTGCGAGTTTCTATGGAGTAAAGCCGTGCGGGTGAGAAGTGGATGTGACAATTTCTTTCCGATGGCAGGGACAGGACTCGTATGAAAACGCCGTTGCAGTAGGAACTAGGTTGAAACTACTCCCAACTAATACCAACAGAAAGAAAAGGCCTTCAGCCAAGCTGTCTGGGCTGGATTGAAACCCAGGTCCAAATTAGTGAAAGGGCAGCATATTACCCACTGTGCCTCCCAATCATCTGACTGCATTCTTACTTGTGATGGAAAGAAAGTAACTAGCTTCCAGGTACAGTCACTGCTGTATCAAATACATATCTAACTTCTGACCCAGCCCCAGAGTAAACGCTGAACTTTAGTCGAGTAAAAACAACGTTGATTGCAAGGCCGAATGGTTTGGCTAAATTAGGCGTGCAAAGCTCGAAATAATGCTTTTGCAAAAAATTTGCCTCA
Source organism: Pristiophorus japonicus (assembly GCF_044704955.1). Taxonomy (NCBI): domain Eukaryota; kingdom Metazoa; phylum Chordata; class Chondrichthyes; family Pristiophoridae; genus Pristiophorus; species Pristiophorus japonicus. The sequence continues at coordinate 261,205,883 of NC_091982.1, read as the reverse complement.
CAGCGCACCTGCAGTTAAGAAAAAAAAACACCCGGGAAAAACGTGCGTTGCAGCCATTGGGACAACGGGATGGGTATGAAGACCTGCAAAAAAGCTAAATTAAAGTTTGTATTTTTTTTTAAATTCTTTTGCAGCGATTCGCGAGAAAAGGGTCTTGTGAATGTTGAGAGATTTTTTATTTTTGGGGAGGGCTGTTTTCCCCCCTCCTTGGGCCCAACTCACAGCGGTAATCGGCCTCGGACTGAAGTTGGCGAGGACCGCGTTTTCCGCTGATTTTTACCGCTGGGCCTTTAAAAAAGTAGCGGAGTGATTAGCAGTATCTTTGGCGAAAAAATACTGCCATCATCGTTTAAAAAAATGTCTGGATTTCAGAACATTTTCTGGATTCCAGACAACCCCGCCATGGATGAGCGCGATGTTCGGATTTCGGAACATTCCGGGTTTTGGAACTCCGGATTTGGGAGGCCGAACCTTATTCACATCTCAAAGTCCAAAAAATGACGAGACACATATATACATGGATATAATTCACCTCCCATTTTTTATGATTATGACGGTACGACTACTGTTGGTTTTCAGGACAACTGCTGTTTTGCAGAGTTGCCTACACATGCGAGTAGACCACTGACAAAAGCTGGTGTGAAATAAAAACAGATAATGCGGGAAATACTCAACAGGTCAGGCAGTATCTGTGGAGAGAGAAACCGAGATAACATTTCATGTCCATGACCTTTTGTCAGAACTGATGGGGTGATATCAGCTCAATGGATTTTTTATGCTGTTTGTTGCCCTCTCAGTCGAAGGCAGTTTAAGACCAGGATATTGGTGCTTTTTGGTGCGGGAGTAAAAGGAGAAAAAGAAACAATGAACTAGAAAGTTAATATTTCAATAGGTATGCAATGATTTTAGTTAACTACAGTATTTGATAAAATCCCACCTGAGGTAAGGTGTGGAAATCTGGTCAAGGAAAAAGGAGGATAATATTGTTCCTGAGAGGTAAAGCAGCAAGTAACGATGGTGATTTTGCTTTTAGGAATCGAAGTTATGGACTTATCTTTAGAAAAGGGAAAAGTCGGAGGGGACTTAACTGAAGCTTTCAAGATTCTGAAGGTGAAGATAAAGCTAACCAAGGCAAATTGTTCATTACAGCAAGTGTCAAATACCAGGGGCCCGAAATTCATCATATTACTGCCCGCTTACAACCCAGAAATGTGAATTTGATTTTTTTTAAATCAACTACTGCCCAATTACTGCACACAATCCCACCGGCAGTAAATTCATCAGATATTTACCCCCGGCGGTATTCCATACTGCCCACCCATCGGAGAAGGCCCCAAAAACGGAAATTTGATCACCAAGATCCATTTACTGCCCGCGCCCTAAATACCAGCCTGAAAAGTAAGGTCTTACCTGATCTTAGCCGATCTTAAGTGGACGGTACATAAGCCATTTTGAAAACGCGAGTATTTGATGAAAGGTTGAGAGCTTGACACTTAGTAGGATTTATATGAAATTGGAAGCGATTTTTTCAATTTTAGCCCAGTCCAAGTACATCCCTCCCCCAGCCAAACTCCCCCCTTACACCAGCGCAAGTTCATGACCTTTACACACCCCCCCTCACCCACCATAAATGGGGCATTGTGTACGAATTGTTAACAGGTTTATTGGGTATGAAGTGAATAGCGATAGTATTGTGACTTCTGGATTTCATCCACTCCAGCATAAGAACGTGATCCGTATTCCCCGTTCCCTCTCTCTCCACACCCCCAGCCACCCCCCCCACACCCAGTCAGTCCCTCTCTCTCCCTCCGCACCCCCATCAATCTCTCTCTCCCTCCCCAGTCAGTCTTTCTCTCCTCCTCCCCGCCCCTCCCCCCACCCCCTGCAGTCAGTCTCTCTCTTCTCTTCTCTCCTCTCCAGGCACACTCTTTCTCTCTCTCTCTCACGCTCCCTCCCCGCCCCCCCAGGCTCATTCTCTCTCGCTCTCTCCCCTCCCCCCAGGCTCGCGCTCCCTCTCTCCCCCACCCCCCGTGCGAGTCTCTGTGTATCTCTCTCTCTCTCTCTCTGTGTCTCCCTTCCATCCCACTTTTGGCTTGGGCCGGAGCGGGGGAAGACACATGTCGGCAGTCTCGGGCCTAAAGTCCTGCTTCTCGGCACCACGTGGAGTAAATGATTCGGGGCCGACGGGGCGAAGGCAGAGCTTGACAGACGCGTGCGCATGCGCAGAACTCGGCCTCTGATCTTTGTCGAGTCTAATGGCCTGCACCCTCTGCCAAATCCTGCTACGTTACCATCAAAGTCGCAGTGGAGAATCTCAGCGGTAGCGGGCAGTAAAAAATGAAGGACTGCCCGAATACTGCCGAGAAACGGGTGGCAGCGGGACATCATCAATTTCGGGCCCCAAGGAACACAGGATTATAGAACTATTTATGAGGGAAGACTCAGAGGTAACTGAATGTGTTTCTGGATGGAGGAATATAGTGAGAAACTGAGTAGACAGGGCAGATATCTCTCAAAAATGGACAGGTGTCATGAGCTATCCTGTTTTATATCCATTCATGAACATTCCTCTATTCTTGCATTGTGTACAAGTGATTACTTTCCTTTCTAGGGGATTTTAAAAATCATTTGAAAATAACAGAGGCATCTGCCTATATTACACTAATCTGGGTTCTTCAAGCATCTCCCTCTGAGTAGATTAGAATGGCAGGCACAGAAAATTAAATATTGACCATTTAAATACGGTTGTTGTTTCTGGTTAATTAAAAAAAGTCAACCATTAACAGTGCAGGCGCGATGATGCATCCAATTCAGTACAACTTGTCATTAATGATAGTTAAATAGATTATAAAACCCATCAATGGACAACACTGAGCATATTCTCAATGGTTACTATGAAAATAAAATTTGCATGTCAGCTAGACTGTATCGGCCATGCCCCCGATTAGAACAAAATTCACAAACGTGCATTTGTGAAGCCTCTCTGCAAAGCAATTACAAGCCAAGATCAATCTAACAGCATTAATAAATTAAAATCTGCATCTCAGAATATTAACAAACCCCAGCAGTGACCTTCAGACTGTGGCCTGGGTGAAGAGAGAGCCTGAGAAAGGACAAATTAAGTCTGCTGCATACGTCAACACTTTCAATACTCAATCTGCCTGGGTCAATAGTTCTTTAACACACTTTTACCCAGACTGTTCAGTGTACCACTGCCTGATGTGTTCAGTGACTTGAAAAGGAGTCTTGTAGCCAAGCTGCATTCCAAGTCAGGGCTCAATCCAAAAAACTGCTTTAAGTCCTTCATCCAAATTAAAAGGCAGATGTCAGTCATAGTTCATCGACAAATTCTAGGACTTCAGACAAGAACTGCTGGATGGCATTACCTGGAGTCAAACTTTGAGAAATTGCACTTAGTTTGGGTTTGGTAACTACATAACTTGGCTAGACAGAAGCGGGCAGCTGAAGCTCTGCATGACCAACTGGTGGAACCATTTGTTGGTGGTGTATGGTTCTTTGCCTACGCTATGGTCAGGAAGCATTATTTCAATTAAAGTGTAGTGGAAATCTGGAACTCACTCCCCCCAAAAGGCTGTGAATGCTGGGTCAATTAACATTTTCAAGACTGAGATCGATAGATGTTTGTTAGATAAGTATACCAAGGGATATGGAGCAAGGGCAGCTAAATGGAGTTGAGGTACAGATCAGCCATGACGTAACTGAAGGGGTTCAAGGGGCAGAACGGCCTACTCCTGTTCCTATGCCCTTGTAAAACATGAGTGCCTAACTACTGTTTGTTTATACTTGTGAAATAAACCCAATACATTGCAACATAGAGGTGTAACTCCTTACCCCATAACCAGTTCCACTGACTTCCTGGATTATCATCTCAAATCAAGCCACTGGCCCAACCATTGAATCAATATCAAGTTAACAAGACATTTATTTGGACACCAAGTCCAAACACACAGATTGAAAGGTATCACTGATTGTTTTACTTTTAACAGTAGGTTAAACATAGTTGAGGAAAAGTGTCCAAATTAGCTTTTTAATGATGTGTTTCAGGACTCTTCCAAACTCAACTGAGAATTTTCAGAATAAAAGAATGCATGCGTTTTATTTGAATCAGATTCCTTAAAGGAAAGAGTTGTTATGTTTGAATCTTATTAGAATAAACCTTAGCAGAGAGTGATGAAATGAATTTCAAAATCTATTCAGAGTACAAGTACTGAAATCTAATTCAAACTCTTTCAAAATGGATAAAAAGATTATCATTTATATAATGCATGATCTTTAGCTTCACCCAATTGGATTTGGACTGCTTTGTTACAGAATCTTTATTATACATTCCAAGTGAAGTGTCATACAAAAATAAATATAATGTTGCCAAATAAATAAGTATACACCTACACACCAGCGAATCTCCTGTGGAACTGGGTGTGGAGTTAGAATATTAGTGCAACAAATTCTAGGATGATGGATAGATTTAATAGATTTTGTAGTGAAATCTAAAGCCAAACTTTTCTGCATTGCCCACAGAATCATAGGTTAGAACACAGGAGACCATTTGACCCATTGTGTAGCTCTTTGCTGGAGCATTCTGAAACTCTGCTCTCTCCCTACAGCCTTGCACCTTCCTCCTCTTTAAATATTTATTCAACTTTTACTTGCACGAGCCAGTGGTCTCTGCCTCAACCTGTCCCCGAGGCAAAGCATTCCATGCTCCAATAAACCTCTGTATAAAGACGCTTCTTTTAACCTCTCCTTTCACTTTGTGATAATTTTAAATTGATGACCTCATCACCAAACCAGGGGAAATCGACTTTCCCTGTTCATTTGGTCAGAACTCTTCATAATTTAAAAATCTCCATTGTGTCTCCTCCTAGCCTTCTCTGCTCCAGTGTCAGTAGTTCCAGCATCTCATCTCTTTTTATAACCCTAGTCTCCCATGCCTGGCATCATCCTGGTAAAGCTATGCCTATATTCTACAGTTTCAATGTCTTTTCTAAAATGGGGCACCCAAAACTGCTTAGAATAGTCTAACTGTGACCCAACCAATGTTTTATATAAATTAATTACGACTTTATCGATGGCCATATTTAAATTCCCAAATTCTATTGGTTTCGCACTTGCAATGAATGATGTATTTGAGCTCCCAGATCTCTGTTCATCCTTTCCATTCAGTACTCCCATTCCGCGTTTATTTTCTCCCACTGAGTTATCGGGGAGCTGGAGCAACTTGAGTAGAAAATCGAAGCAATAATGGAATAAATGACTTTGGGACTGTGTAGTAATCAGTCGATTATATCCTTTGAGAGAGGTGGCGTTACATAGTGTAGGTTGATAATTTATGGCAGAGGTATGGTCACTGAAATGTAAGGAAAACCATTAAAAAACTGTTCTTGCAGATTACATATAATGCCGTGATATTTAACCCAAGAGCAGCAGTGAGATTCTGAAGTCAAAAAGAGATTTTGATGAATATGGATTGGAGTAAAGAGAAGAAATTAATTTGTAGGAGGACAAGTGTTTGGGGTGGGAAAGGAGGAATGGCAGTGGGCTCCGGAGTAAATGCTGTACTTGATTAACTGAAAGTTGGTTATTCGCTTTGTGGTGACAGGACAACCCCCTGTGATCAGATCAGTTCAATTTTTGGCTGACTAAAAAGAAAGCTTTCTTTTTAATAAGAGGAAAATATCCTTCTGCCTCCCTTGCACAAACAAGGTGGCAGTTGTAATAATACGACCATACCTTTATATGAAATACAGGCAACATCCATGTTATCATAGGGACAAACTGCTAAACAGGATCATATTCCCAAGCTGTCTGAGTTGATCAGCAGTCAACAATGTTGTAGCACTGAAGGATGGGACATGGGCCTGCACCTGGGATTTCCCCTCAGCATGGTGAGCTTTTGGTGTCAATTATTGAAGTTGCTGAATGGAAAGTTGGGAGGAAAAGAGAGAGGGAGCCCTGCCTCTTAATCTGCATGGCACGAAGCAGAAGAGAGAGAAAAGTAAATTAAATGGGGATTGGAAGAGCAGAGAAAGTTCACACATAAGGGATGGTTTTCTAGACCAATATGTCGAGGAACCAACTAGGGGGGAGGCCATCTTAGACTGGGTGCTGTGTAATGAGAGGGGACTAATTAGCAATCTCATTGTGCGAGGCCCCTTGGGGAAGAGTGACCATAATATGGTGGAATTCTGCATTAGGATGGAGAATGAAATAGTTAATTCAGAGACCATGGTCCAGAACTTAAAGAAGGCTAACTTTGAAGGTATGAGGCGTGAATTGGCTAGGATAGATTGGCAAATGATACTTAAGGGGTTGACTGTGGATGGGCAATGGCAGACATTTAGAGACCACATGGATGAACTACAACAATTGTACATTCCTGTCTGGCGTAAAAATAAAAAAGGGAAGGTGGCTCAACCGTGGCTATCAAGGGAAATCAGGGATAGTATTAAAGCCAAGGAAGTGGCATACAAATTGGCCAGAAAGAGCAGCGAACCCAGGGACTGGGAGAAATTTAGAACTCAGCAGAGGAGGACAAAGGGTTTGATTAGGGCAGGGAAAATGGAGTACGAGAAGAAGCTTGCAGGGAACATTAAGACGGATTGCAAAAGTTTCTATAGATATGTAAAGAGAAAAAGGTTAGTAAAGACAAATGTAGGTCCCCTGCAGTCAGAATCAGGGGAAGTCATAACGGGGAACAAAGAAATGGCGGACCAATTGAACAAGTACTTTGGTTCGATATTCACTAAGGAGGGCACAAACAACCTTCCGGATATAAAAGGGGTCGGAGGGTCTAGTAAGGAGGAGGAACTGAGGGAAATCCTTATTAATCGGGAAATTGTGTTGGGGAAATTGATGGGATTGAAGGCCGATAAATCCCCAGGGCCTGATGGACTGCATCCCAGAGTACTTAAGGAGGTGGCTTTGGAAATAGTGGATGCATTGACAGTCATTTTCCAACATTCCATAGACTCTGGATCAGTTCCTATAGAGTGGAGGGTAGCCAATGTAACCCCACTTTTTAAAAAAGGAGGGAGAGAGATAACAGGGAATTATAGACCGGTCAGCCTGACATCGGTAGTGGGTAAAATGATGGAATCAATTATTAAGGATGTCATAGCAGTGCATTTGGAAAGAGGTGACATGATAGGTCCAAGTCAGCATGGATTTGTGAAAGGGAAATCATGCTTGACAAATCTTCTGGAATTTTTTGAGAATGTTTCCAGTAGAGTGGACAAGGGAGAACCAGTTGATGTGGTATATTTGGACTTTCAGAAGGCTTTCGACAAGGTCCCACACAAGAGATTAATATGCAAAGTTAAAGCACATGGGATTGGGGGTAGTGTGCTGGCATGGATTCAGAACTGGTTGTCAGACAGGAAGCAAAGAGTAGGAGTAAATGGGTACTTTTCAGAATGGCAGGCAGTGACTAGTGGGGTACCGCAAGGTTCTGTGCTGGGGCCCCAGCTGTTTACACTGTACATTAATGATTTAGAAGAGGGGATTAAATGTAGTATCTCCAAATTTGCGGATGACACTAAGTTGGGTGGCAGTGTGAGCTGCGAGGAGGATGCTATGAGGCTGCAGAGCGACTTGGATAGGTTAGATGAGTGGGCAAATGCATGGCAGATGAAGTATAATGTGGATAAATGTGAGGTTATCCACTTTGGTGGTAAAAACAGAGAGACAGACTATTATCTGAATGGTGACAGATTAGGAAAAGGGGAGGTGCAACGAGACCTGGGTGCCATGGTACATCAGTCATTGAAGGTTGGCATGCAGGTACAACAGGCGGTTAAGAAAGCAAATGGCATGTTGGCCTTCATAGCGAGGGGATTTGAGTACAGGGGCAGGGAGGTGTTGCTACAGTTATACAGGGCATTGGTGAGGCCACACCTGGAGTATTGTGTACAATTTTGGTCTCCTAACCTGAGGAAGGACATTCTTGCTATTGAGGGAGTGCAGCGAAGGTTCACCAGACTGATTCCCGGGATGGCGGGACTGACCTATCAAGAAAGACTGGATCAACTGGGCTTGTATTCACTGGAGTTCAGAAGAATGAGAGGGGACCTCATAGAAACGTTTAAAATTCTGACGGGGTTAGACAGGTTAGATGCAGGAAGAATGTTTCCAATGTTGGGGAAGTCCAGAACCAGGGGACACAGTCTAAGGATAAGGGGTAAGCCATTTAGGACCGAGATGAGGAGGAATTTCTTCACCCAGAGAGTGGTGAACCTGTGGAATTCTCTATCACAGAAAGTTGTTGAGGCCAATTCACTAAACATATTCAAAAAGGAGTTAGATGAAGTCCTTACTACTAGGGGGATCAAGGGGTTTGGCGAGAAAGCAGGAATGGGGTACTGAAGTTGCATGTTCAGCCATGAACTCATTGAATGGCGGTGCAGGCTAGAAGGGCCGAATGGCCTACTCCTGCACCTATTTTCTATGTTTCCTCTCCTCCTCCACAAAAAGCAGTTATGTGGGCACAGAAGAAATAAACCCACGCAAAGCACCATTTTAAACAGGAACGATTAGTTTAATATAAAACAGACAGGAGACAAACTACTCCATAGAGGTTTGAATTCTTGGTTTTCTGTTATTCACTCCTCGATCATTTTAAATAGAAATACTGCAAGGAGACTGGGGCACAGATTACCTCACTGGATGACACATGAATAATGAGAAATCATGGGGCTTTCAAACAGGGAATAAGGTTGCTTTTTATTCCCACAGTTATATATTAAATCATATTTTAAAGGTCTGCTGATAAAATCTGTGCAAGTTTTATTAAAATGTTAATGATTAATTTTAGTCATTAGTGCTGGAGTTGAAAGGCAAATTCAATACTCCAATAAGCAGATAGTTTTAGAATTAATTATCAATTCCATTTCACAGGAATATTGAGGTTACCAACACCTGCTTAAGAACAGCCATAAATAAGTTGCACATTTCCTTTAAGATAGCGAGATATCCCAAGGTGCTTTACTAAGGGCCAAATTCGACACGAAGCAGGAACTAGAGAAGAACAAGGAACGTGATTGTGGTGCAGGCGAAGTGGTCGGTTTTCAGAGGGCCTTTGAAGGTGGGGATGGAGGGGTGTATCTAGAATTACAGAATATTGCAGGGGAGAGATTACATTTATTAGCAGCATTATGACACCAGATCACAATAGTTGCAAGTTGAAACTGCATAGATCCCTGCTTACGGATTTTTTCGGCATGTGTAGAGCAGACATTAGTTCACAGAAATCTTTGGCTCAACTTATAGCAGAAAAACGACTTTCCTGAGGAGCATTAATTATGTTATATCTCCAAATTCTAAATGATGTAATTTAATTTAAGTGATGATTTCAAAGATGCTTGGTAGCTAAAGAGAGAGGTTTTTGATAACTTGAAGTAGATAAAAGGACACAGCAATGCAAACTGAAAATTATATTCTTCCTCTGGGTACTGAAGGTAATTAGCAACTACTTTGAGATGGGATAGAGGAACTAAGGCATTAATTGCTAACACTAGGTAATAAAGATTGTATTAACGAACTCGTGGTTTCACTTCGCTGGGTGTCTTGTGGTTAACCTCATTAGCAAAGATGCTCAGTGAAAATATTGTGGGGTAGATTTTTGTTTTCATTGCCTGGACAATAATCTGGCAGGACAGATCACACCAGGCAATCATTCTACTGATATCAACGGAATGAAAATCAGACAAGTTCGACAGAGGGCTACCGATACATCATGCTAGATTACAGCCCAGACAGCAAGACAAAAATCTACTCCATTCTCTTTGTAAGATGTTGTCGAAAACATGGGGAAAATAGGCCAAATGTATCTGGAATAAAGTATGAAAGGTTTCTGAATATAATAAATTACATACATAATTATAGCAGTCTGATAAACAAAACGGGCATATAATTATATACAATGGCAATTACAGAGCACTCTTAACATAGCAATATAGTTTAAAGGACTTTACAAAAAGGGAAGCGGGGGGGGGGGGGCGAACAGCTGAACCAATAGTAAGCAAGAGTTAGCGAACATAACTGAAAGCATGGTCTAAGAGGTAGGTTTTGAGAAGGATTGAGAGATTGGGGAGAGATGTAGCAAGCCCTGGGGATTCGGAGAATTCTGGAGTGCAGGATCGTGATGTTCGATGGATTTCCCAAAGTACAGTGGAGGACGTCACGCATGGACTGGGGCAAATGGAGCCAGCTAACCCAGCCAAGCAGATGGCATTAGTCTTGGAGACGAAGAAAACTATAAACTCATCACACTTGCATAAGGTGAGAATAGAAGAATAAACGGAAGCAGTTTGTCATAGATGAGTTCAGAATTGTCCTCAACTTCCAGATGATCCAGAGAGTAGTGAAAATTTGGCTGCAGAGAGTGCAAGGAGATATGGCTTGAGGTGGTCAATGCAGATCTGTATTGGATGATTAGGCTAGGTGGACACTATCTGCTCTCAAAGCTGTGGCCTACAGATTTGGATAGAGATAGTAGTAGTACCAGGGGAAACACTTGGGTGGGTGACTAGGAGGGATCTGGCATTTTTATTTTGGGGTAGATGATTATTTATATGCCAAAAGATTTTGTTCATGAATTCAGGTACTAGCTGGGATTGCAGGTGTAAATAAGGCAACAAAAAGAGTCCCCCTTATTCACCAGATGGCTTTGAGACATTTTATGATTAAACTGTAGAGACAGGGCAGCCATACATAGTCACTGTGAATGCAAAAGGAATGAGTCAATTTCCCAGCAGCCGAATAAACCAAGTGGTAGGAATATGGGTTATACTCCAACATGACTGTTTCCAATTGATCAAAGTGTAGAAAAAAATTGGCCAGCAGGGTCAGGAGACATCAATCAGGAGTCGGGACAGCCATGGATATTTCAGGTTGGAGAGTCTGCAGTTCATCCATGGCAGCAGCAAGTAGTATGTTGTCAGTATGACCTGTTGACACAATCTCTCCAAAAGGAGTAAATGGCTGTCCATAGATAATCAGAAACCTTTCACTTTGAAACTTGTGTTTCGTGTCTCAACAAAATAAAAGTGCATACATGTTTAGAAACCGCTGTTGGGAGTGTTTTGTGTATAAAGGATATTCTTCAAAACCTATAATTCCCTTATAATGAGACTTACTCGATAATGAGGACAAAGTGCTGAGCAACAGGAATAGAAGGTTTTCTGTTTTATGCCAGTGAATGAGCAAATTGTAAATGTATTATAAATTCATGAAGCCTTACCTAGTCATTTCATCATCACCCATGACTTTGGTAATTGGTGAGTATCTGCCTGGCGATGATGGAGGAAGTGTCTGTTTGTACTCTGTACTCCCTAAATAGTTGGATGGTGTGATATGATTTTCCAATTGGGAATAGGCTGGAAGAACACAAAATAAAATAGTATGCATCGGTAACACAATTATATTTTTCCAAACATCTTCACATTTTTGTTATAATATACTTAAAATCAAAGCCGTCTATGTACATGAAATTAACCAAAATAAATCTGGGTAAACATTCAATTCATAAAATAGTTTTTTTCTTTATCCTACACAAAAATGCTTTGTGATCCATTTGACAAGTTTGAATTAAAAAGTAGGTTGTGTAGCATTCTAGAGCACTATCATTTACTCCACAAAATGTGTAAATGGGCTGGTGGCTTCACACCTTGATGCACTAAACTACAGATCAATAATCATGGAATGGAGTCTGGGATCAGGTTCTCTCAGGGAGACAACAGACAGAGTAGTTGTTTCTTCACTATAAGGAAGCAGCAGAAAACTGAACGCATCTTATCCTGACTTGAACTGGTTGAAGAGCGTCATTGTGAATGTCCTGTGCGCAAATCACCCATCTTATTTCAGAGTGATGCATGGCACAGGGCCGAGAGAGAAGAGAAGACGGAGAGGAAAAAAAGAGAAAATGGTCTATAGACTTTCGAAACTGCTCTCTCTTACAGGCAAAGAATGCGTAATTCTGCACTTAGTTTTGTGATGCCACTTGAAGAACTCTTCCCCCAAGTCAGTCACTCACAATAGTACTTTCAAACGGTCGACTTCCTAGCCTTTGCCCTTCCATCCACCATGACATATCTGTAACTGTCGATCTGCTCAACCCCTCCTTCACCTTCCTATGCCCCCCTGACCCTCCTCACAACTCATTTTGTCACCCCTCCTCATAGTTGTCTCGGTATCCATTATTGTCCAATTATGTCTGAAGCACCATGGGAATTTTTCTTTGCTAATGGAGCCACATAAAATGTAAGTTGCTGTAATTCAGGAATATCTACTCTGGTACCTAGCATCTATTTGATTCTAATTTTTGATGCTTTGGAAATCACTTAAAAGGAGAAGATCTAGGTCCATTCGACAACTGATTCAGAGATTTTCAATGTGAGTAATAAGCCAAAAATTCTAACACTTAAAAATACTCGACAAGTGTTGGTTCTGGTAAGCAGCAAAGCAAGGGTTAAACATACAATTATACAACACAAATTACACCTGGTGATGATTACAAGACAATATACCCAAGCGGCTTAGAAAATTCTTATATAAAACAGTGGATGACTACAAATTAGTGTTTAACTCACTCCCAGCTCTCCATTATTTTACACAAGATGTTCAGATCATGTACAAACAGATACATACACAGATTATGTATCAAAAGTATAGAAGTCTCAAGAATGATACTTAAATTCAAAGGTAGTTACAATAACAAAACAGAGAAGGGCGCTACATAAAAGGTCACTGCACAAGATAAAAGTTCATTGGGTTGGGGGTGGCTAGAGAATTGGCTAACTAATAGAAAACAGAGAGTCGGAATAAATGGGTAATTTTCCGGTTGGCAAACAGTAACAAATGGGGTGCCGCGGGGATCGATGCTGGGGCCTCAACTATTTACAATCTATATTAATGACTTGGGTGAAGGGACTGAGTGTAATGTAGCCAAGTTTGCTGATGATACAAAAATGGGTGGGAAAGTAAGCTGTGAGGAGGACACAAAAAATCTGCAAAGCGATAGACAGGCTAAATGAGTGGGCAAAAATTTGGCAGCTAGAGTATAACCTGGTAAAATGTGAGGTTATCCACTTTAGCAGAAAAAAAAATAGAAAAGCAAATTATAATTTAAATGGAGAAAAATTGCAAAGTGTTGCAGTACAGAGGGATCTGGGGGTCTTTATACATGAAACACAAAAAGTTAGAATGCAGGTGCAGCAAATAATCAGGAAGGCAAATGGAATGTTAGCCTTTATTGCAAGGGGGATGGAGTATAAAAGTAGAGAAGTCCTGGTATTGGTGAGGCCACACTTAGAGTATTGCGTACAATTTTGGTCTCCGTATTTAAGGATGGATTATACTTGCATTGGAGGCTGTTCAGAGAAGGTTCATTAGGTTGATTTCGGAGATGAGGGGGTTGACTTATGAAGATAGGTTGAGCCTATACTCATTGGAGTTCAGAAGAATGAGAGGTGATCTTATTGAAACATATAAGATAATGAGGGGGCTCGACAAGGTGGATGCAGAGAAGATATTTCCACTAATAGGGGAAACTAAAACTAGGGGACATAGTCTCAGAATAAGGGGCCGCCCATTTAAAACTGAGATGAGGAGGAATTTCTTCTCTCTGAGGGTTGTAAATCTGTGGAATTTGCTGCCCCAGGGAGCTGTGGAGGCTGGGTCATTGAATATATTTAAGGCAGAGATTGACAGATTTTTGAGCAATAAGGGGATAAGGGGTTATGGGGAGCGGGCAGGGAAGTGGAGCCGAGTCCATGATCAGATCAGCCATGATCTTATTGAATGGCGGAGCAGGCTCGAGGGGCCAAATGGCCTACTCCTATTTCTTATGTTCTTATGTAATTAGGAGATACAGGCTTGAGATATAATTCAAACATAAAGTAGTGTAATGATTTCATTTTGTATTTGACTGACATTTGTCTTTTGAATTTGAGGAGTCAGAGACTCAAAATCTAACTGGTCCCTGGAACTCTTGCATAGGATATAATATCTACTGTTACTGTGTTTCTATCCAGCCTTGTTCATTCTGGAGGCTGGTTGAAGCAGTGTGACGTAGGACCAAGTGTATGACTATTGCAATGTTCAACCTGAATTATAACAGCTTAAGTATTAGAATGACTTTCCAGAGCAGTTCATATATTATTTGCAATTATTCTAAAGCAATTATGATAGAGAGAGATAGAGAGAGAGATAGAGAGAGAGATAGAGAGAGAGATAGAGAGAGAGATAGAGAGATAGAGAGAGAGAGAGATAGATAGAGAGATAGAGAGATAGAGAGATAGAGAGAGAGAGAGAGAGAGAGAGAGAGATAGAGAGAGATAGAGAGATAGATAGATAGATAGATAGATAGATAGATAGATAGATAGATAGATAGATAGATAGATAGATAGATAGATAGATAGATAGATAGATAGAGATAGATAGATAGAGATAGACAGACAGAATGACCATAATATGGTAGAATTCTTCATTAAGATGGAGAGTGACACAGTTAATTCAGAGACAAGGGTCTTGAACTTAAGGAAAGGTAACTTCGATGGTATGAGACATGAATTGGCTAGAATAGACTGGCGAATGATACTCAAAGGGTTGACATTGGACAGGCAATGGCAGACATTTAAAGATCACATGGATAAACTTCAACAATTGTACATCCCTGTCTGGAGTAAAAATAAAACGGGGAAGGTGGCTCAACCGTGGCTAACAAGGGAAATTAGGGAGAGTGTTAAATCCAAGGAAGAGGCATATCAATTGGCCAGAAAAAGCAGCAAACCGGAGGACTGGGAAAAATTTAGAATTCAGCAGAGGAGGACAAAGGGTTTAATTAGGAGGGGGAAAATAGAGTATGAGAGGAAACTTGCAGTGAACATAAAAACTGACTGCAAAAGCTTCGATAGATATGTGAAGAGAAAAAGATTAGTGAAGACAAATGTAGGTCCCTTGCAGTCAGAATCAGGTGAATTTATAATGGGGAACAAAGAAATGGCAGACCAATTGAACAAATACTTTGGTTCTGTCTTCACTAAGGAAGACATAAATAACCTTCCGGAAATACTAGGGGACCGAGGATCTAGCGAGAAGGAGGAACTGAAGGAAATCCTTATTAGTCAGGAAATTGTGTTCGGGAAATTGATGGGATTGAAGGTCGCTATATCCCCAGGGCCTGATAGTCTGCATCCCAGAGTACTTACGGAAGTGGCCCAAGAAATAGTGGATGCATTGGTGGTTATTTTCCAACATTCTATAGACTCTGGATCCGTTCCTATGGATTGGAGGGTAGCTAATGTAACCCCACTTTTTAAAAAAGGAGGGAAGAGAGAAAACGGGGAATTATAGACCGGTTAGCCTGACATCCATCGGTAGTGGGGAAAATGTTGGAATCAATTATTAAAGATGTAATAGCAGCACATTTGGAAAGCAGTGACAGGATTGGTCCAAGTCAGCATGGATTTATGAAAGGGAAATCATGCTTGACAAATCTTCTAGTTACATCCTCGAAAAATCCAAATAGAGTGGACAAGGCAGAACCAGTGGATGTGATGTATTTGGACTTTCAAAAGGCTTTTGACAAGGTTCCACACAAGAGATTAGTGTGCAAAATTAAAGCACATGATATTGCATGTAATGTATTGACGTGGACAGAGAACTGGTTGGCAGACAGGAAGCAGAGAGTCAGGATAAACGGATCCTTTTCAGAATGGCAGGCAGTGACTAGTGGAGTACCGCAGAGCTCAGTGCTGGGACCCCAGCTATTTATAATATACATTAATGATTTAGACAAAGGAATTGAATGTAATATCTCCAAGTTTGCAGATGCCACTAAGCTGGGTGGCAGTGTGAGCTGTGAGGAGGAAGCTCAGAGGCTGCAGGGTGACTTGGATAAGTTAAGCAAGTGGGCAAATGCATGGCAGATGCAGTATAATGTAGATAAATGTGAGGTTATCCACTTTGGTGGAAAAAACAGGAAGGCAGATTATCTGAATGGTGGCAGATTAGGAAAAGGGGAAATGCAACGAGACCCGAGTGTCATTGTACATCAGTCATTGAAAGTTGGCATGCAGGTAAAGCAGGCGGTGAAGAAGGCAAATGGCATGTTGGCTTTCATAGCGAGAGGATTTGAGTATAGGAGCAGGGAGGTCTTACTGCAGTTGTACAGGACCTGCGTGAGGCCACACCTTGAATATTGTGTAGAGTTTTGGGCTCCTAATCTGAGGAAGGACATTGAGGGAGTGCAGCGAAGGTTCACCAGACTTATTGCCAGGATGGCAGGACTGACATGAAGAAAGACTGGATCTACTAGGCTTATATTCACTGCAATTTAGAAGAATGAGAGGGGATCTCATAGAAACATATAAAATTCTGACTGGATTGGACAGGTTAGATCCAGGAAGAATGTTCCCAATATTGGGGAAGTCCAGAACAGGGGTCACAGTCTAAGGATAAGGGGTAAGCCATTTAGGACTGAGATGAGGAGAAACCTCTTCACTCAGAGTTGTGAACCTGTGGAATTCTCTACCGCAGAAAGTTGTTGAGGCCAGTTCGTTAGATATATTCAAAAGGGAGTTAGATGTGGCCCTTAGATAGATAGATAGAGAGAGAGAGAGAGAGAGAGAGAGAGAGAGAGATAATTATAGATATTATGGGCTCAGTTTTGGCCATGACTTGCATCAATTTTTTTGGAGTAAGTTGTTTTTTCTGGCTTAAGTTAAAAAATACAATTTTTCCCAAAAGATTTGCTCCCAAGTAAGTCAGTCAGGTACGATTCTTTTTAGTTCAGTTTTTTTCCCCAAAAGGGGCGTTCCCAGACACTTACGCCAGTTTTGGCCATTTATGCCACTTTGGCCAGCTAAAATATACTCCAAATCGGCTTAGGTCAGCGTATGTGACCAGCTCTGAAAAACCTTGCGGGCAGTTAAGAAATTGGCGCATATTAGTACATTTAAAGCACCAAGACTTACAAAGCATTAAACAAACCATAAAAAGTAATAAGCAATCAATTAATAACAAATAAAAAATAGTTCTACCTTTATGCCAGAATCAAGTTTTTTTTTTAAGTCCTCCCCCCCCCATCAAACACTCTTTCTCCCCCCCCCCCCCCCACCCCCAAAACTCTCCTCCTTCCCTCCACCCAACCCCCCCCCCCCCCCCGCCCCGCCAAAATCAAAACTCTCAAGCACAACCATCAATAAATAAAAAATAAAATTGAAGTCCGACCTCGGCCCAGGAACTGGGCGGGCCGGCTGGCCGGAGCGGGAGGCCACTTGGCCGGGGATAGGGTGCGGCGGAGAAAGGGGCGTCCCTTCGGCCAGGAATAGGGGCTGCGAGCATCGGGCCCTGCTCACAGCCCGCGGGACACGCTGGGAGGGCAGGAGCATGCGCGCAGACTTCACTGCGCATGCACGCAGCTGCCGGCAGTGTTTTCTGCGCTGGGCTGTTGCTCCGCCCCCCCCACTACACAAGCTGCGCCACGATGGGACACCGGAGAGTCGGCGGAGCGGGCAGGATGGGGCCCCTTTTCTTCGGCGCCGTTTCCAGCGCGCAAAGTCGCCGCATTTAAGGCAAGTGCAGCGAAAAAAGGGGTTGGGGAAAATTGGGCCCTTAATATATGTATTATATATATATATATATATATATATATATATGAGGGTTGTCACAACAGCTGTTAAGTCTCACTGGATTATCAAGAGAAGGTAACTGATTAACAATGTTAAATACATTTAAAAGAAAACCTTGCACAAAAGTAAATTAAAGGGTTTGTTTGCTATGATTTGGGATTATTTACAATAAAATAATTATGGATTCTATCACCAATACAGTTTTTAAAATGAAGACAAAATGTAGCCATTTTGAAGCCCGACTCAATTTTCAAAGTTTGAAACAGTACTGGTAACTGTCAAACTGGCTGGACTGAAAGGCCCAATTCAATATTTAGATGTAAAATGTACACTAAGGAATGAGGATACATTAATTTTATGTGCTGAAATCTAATCATTTAAAGTCAAAGATTCAGGTGGAAATTTCTCAATGGAATTATCTTTGACCCTTTTTCAGTTTTCAGACTTTCACATATTGGCAAACTAGAATCTGGAAACAGCAATGTCCTACAAATTGGAGATAATTATAATTCAACACTCAGGTACAGAACATTTTGTAGTTCACAAATAAACCAAAATAATTAAACATTTTTGTAAAGAAATATTCCAACAGACCATGAAGAATTCAGTCATTTGTTTCCCATCAAGAAATGAATTTGGCCAGATTGAAATGAGCACATTTTCTGCAATTAATTTTCTGCACTTAAGCCTGCAGTTGTGTGGGGACAGGGGTTAATGAATTGACTTGCAATTTATTTAATCCTTGTTAGTCTAGACTTCATTTTATTTACTTTTAAATCTAAAAACCTTATTGCCATTCCTGATTAATTCAGAAGCTCAAAGCAATAATACATGTTTGTAAAGATATTTCTGAACATTGCTTTTATTATTGAGAATTAATTTAAAATCTATTAACCTTCATTGAATTGTATCAGTTTTATTCAAATATCAAGTGTGTTTCTAACCATTAAATTCAAGGTAATGGAGCATTTGTGCAAACCTAGGATTATATGGTTTTGATTAGGCTTAGCAATGCCTACATTTTGGGAAGGAACAGAGTTCTTTACCATCATTTGAACTAATATCCTCTTACAGCAAGCCTAACTATTTGTTTCATATTATTCATTAATGGAAACATTTAGGACTATATTGATTTTCTCTCTATAGCCCAACTAACAACTATTTACTCATATTACTGTCTCGGGGGTGGGGGGGGGGGGGGGAGGGGGGGGGAAGGAAAGGAAAGATAGAAATGTTTTTTCCTCACAAATTAATTTAAATTACATTTTAAATATTAATATGATAAAATTAAAACAAATAAGCTTTCTATTGGGACCAAAAACTTGAAAATGTTTTCTCAAGCTGAAGGTCGCCTATTCCAGCATAGCGCTCTCAATTATTTATTATAACCAACAGTTGACCGAAAGGTTACTCAGCTGTGTAGTAGTTCTTGATATAAAAACCATATTATGCTTTTATCATGCACGCAAAGGCCGCTCAACAAACAAAACTAGCGGAATTCAGTAACTGCAATCCAGTGAACAAAGACAAATACCTTGGTGATGCAGACTACCACAGATACAATTGATATAAATAATGTTATCAGTGCTGGCATGCAACCTTGCAAATAACTACTGGCAACAGGACATCCTTCCCAGTTCAATATCTTGCTGAATTGCCAACTTTTAAAATGCATTCACAATTAAAATTGAGCCAAGGAGGTACATACATTGAGACCAACACAAACAATTAGCTGAAATGCACTGCGTTTTGGAGAATTAACCGGAGACAGTTAATGTCTCAGTAGACTGCACCATGAATCATAAATTGTTTTATTTCAAAATGAATCTATTTGCCTTATTGCTCTTCCCAACTCAAGAAATAGCTGAGACATGTTTTGGGCTGTAAATTGTTCCATACTACATGCCTTGCATGTAGTCATCGAGTTTCAGTAATCAGGAGAGCCCTGTGAAATTGATACATGTCGCATAAAATCAACGTTAAACATCATCACTGGTGAATTGCACAGGATACCTCAGACTTCTTATTTAATTCTCAGGATGTGGTTGTTGCTTGCAAGGCTGGCATTTATTGCCCATCCCTAGTTGCTCTAGTTTGATACAACTAAACGGCTTGCTAGGCCACTTCAGAAAGAACATAACATAAGAAATAGGAGCAGGAGCAGGCCCCTCGATTCAATATCATGGCTGATCTGACCTCAGCCTCAACTCCACTTTCCTGCCTGTTCCCCATAACCCTGGACTCCCTTATAGTTCAAGAATCTGTCTATCTCAGCTCTCTGGGGTAGTGAATTCCAAAGATTCATGACCCTCAGAGAAGAAATTCCTCCTCATCTCCATCTTAAATGGGTGGCCACTTATTCTGAAACTATGCCCCCTAGTTCTCGATTCCCCCACGAGGGAAACATCCTCTCAGCATCTACCCTGTCAAGCCCCCTCAGAATCTTGTATGCTTCAATAAGATCACCTCTCATTCGTCTAAACTCCAATGAGTACTGGTCCAACCTGCTCAACCTTTCTTCATTAGACAACCCCTTCATCTCAGGAATCAACCTCGTGAACCTTCTCTGAACTGCCTCCAATGCAAGTATATCCCTCCTTAAATGAGAAAGCAGTTTGAGAGTCAACCGTGTTGGTGTGGGACTGGAGTCACATACAGGCCAGACCAAGCAAGGGTGGCAGATTAATGAACCAATTGATTTTTGCTTTTTTATTTTGAAAAAAACAATCCATCAGCTTCGTGATTACTTTTATTGACATCAGATTTTGTTTCCAGTTTTTTTTTTGAACAAATGAATTTAAATTCTCAAACCGC
Source organism: Pristiophorus japonicus (assembly GCF_044704955.1). Taxonomy (NCBI): domain Eukaryota; kingdom Metazoa; phylum Chordata; class Chondrichthyes; family Pristiophoridae; genus Pristiophorus; species Pristiophorus japonicus. The sequence continues at coordinate 261,185,421 of NC_091982.1, read as the reverse complement.
CATAATGGGATTTGAACCAGCCTCAGGATGGCTAATCTAGTAACAGAGCTCTGTGGCCACTACCTCATTCAAATGCTCATTCGTGGGAGATCCTGGACAATTGCATGCAAACAGGTCCTTGCAAATGGGTGGAAGGGAGGGAATGCTGTAACTTGCCTTCATCATACAACTACGCAATTGGTTGCCAACAGGAGTCACGGGATCACAATCTGGAATCTAACCCTTTGCCAATTCTTCCCTTCCCAAGCCTAGGGATGTAGGTGCCAACAGTAATGCGCCACTGTGGCCTGGTTAACTCATGGCAGCCCAGATGCTTCTCTTGAGTCTACATGTCAAAAGGGTATGTGCTGTATGTGTAGGACTATGCCTTTCAAACAATTGTTTATTAGCATGGGGTGCGAAGAGTGCAGAACTGAGACTCAAGTGCTCTCTTTCTTTTTAAAAAAAGCATCTTGCTTGATAGGACCAATTTATTTTACTCTTGATGTTCAATCGTAGTTAATGACCCACTGTCTGCATGACAGTCGGGAAAGCTAATCAATGTTTGGTTCATTAAATTGATCCCTAGCTCAGCATTTTACTACAGCTAATGGCTTTGGTGCTCACTTTCCACAGTCATGGCTCGAGTCTGACTGATGATGACTGCTTGCATCCAATAGGCACATGCGATGTTCATAACTTATCAGATCACACAAACCAAGGAGTCAGACCAGCTTTGCAGTTAAATAATTTCTGCCCATTACAGTGCTGAAAGATGGGACACAATATATTTAGGGTTGAAATAAAGTTATCTTTTGACAAAGGGATCAAGGCCATGAGCAACTAGAAAAATCAGCCCATCATGCTAAGCCCCATATTTAAGACCTGCAAAACAACCTTTTTTTTTGATCCCCTACTCTGGAATCTTTCCTTGTTCAATCAGGTGTTAACTGAGTCAGCATTCTGGTACAGGGAGGGATGTACAGGATGGATGGGATTTTTGCTGGAATCATACCTATTGCAAAGCAATCAAACGCGACAGAAGGTTTTTCTTTCTAGCCGAAGACCTTCTGTACAGGCTATATGGGCTGCAAGTATAGCCTGAGGGCTCACCCCTGCCACTGCAAGAATAAAATGACAACTGCCAGTATTTCACTCCCAAAATCAGGGAAGGAAACTTTGCAAGGTAGTGCTCCCTGGGTCCACTGACATTTATACCTCTTATTTAGACGGTAGTGGGTTATAGTTGCATGGCTCAAATATTCTTGTTTTCGCTTGGCTTTTAATTATACTGCTATAATTATGTAGCTATTTAATGTTATTTCTTCACGTTTTCATTTCTGTGTCATCAGATATGAACTTTTCATATATAATCTTGATATATCATTGCATGCATCAGTAAATTGCAAAATTTTACAGCCCATCGTACCTATGCCAGCTATCTGGAAGAGCTGTTCACTAAGTGCCCCTACCGTATCCCCATACTAACATTTTACTTCTTGAAAATATTTATCCACTCCTTTTAAAAGCTATTTTGGATTCTGCTTCCACCACTGTTTCCTAATAACACTGCATAAAAACAATCCTCTAACCTCTTCATTCCTTTGGCGGTGTTCTTAAATTCATGCCATCTAATTACCAACTCGCTGACCAGCGGAAACAATATTTCTCGTATTTGCCTTATTCACTCCCTTGTAATTCTGAAGTCCTCCATCAGATCATCTCCAAACCTCCTTCTCTGTTTTGATGGAGAGTCCAAGTTTCTCCAATCTCTACTTACAACAAAACCTGCTCACCATTGTCCTAGTGAATCTCTTCTACACTCTGTCCATTGCTTTGAAACCCTTCTTAAAGGAGATCCACCAAAACGGTACACAATATTCTAACTGTGGTCTAACCAATGATATGTTTAGGGTTGGCATTTCCCCATTGCTTTTGTACTCAATGCCTCTAGTTATAAAACCTAATATTCCTATATACTTAAAAACAAAAAAGAACCAGCTCCTATGTGTATTGTGTATTCTACTTTTCTGCTTCTTTTAAAGTTTTACCATTTGGTATACATTTTCTCTCCTCCTTACTTCCAAAATACATCAGCTCACATTTCTCCACATTAAATTTCATCTGGCTGTAAATTTTGATATTGCGCCTCATATACATATAAAATATAGGTGTGGATTTGGGTATGAGAAGCACCATCATAGAGTCCATGGTATTAAAGAGATTAAATATGCAATTATATAGGCTTGTTGAGTTGAATTGACTTTTCTGATCCCATAGTTTGTGCACATCAGCCAGCACTCACAATCCAGAGCTGTATTATCCACAGATGGGAGAATTGAAGTGTGCCCTTTTAAAATTGCTATCACTATTCAGCACTCACAGGGTTAAGTTAATACTAGTTCCATCTAAAATTCCATTAAAATCAGTGACCTCCACTGAAGACAGAAGTACAATCGAAACATTTTGATTTTCCTTTGAAGGTCTAACACCTTCACAGTTCCAACTGATATATAGCATTACATTGCTTTGATTCTTCCCAAAGTTATAATATTTTGTCAAAAAGCATTTTAAACTTGAACTCAAATTCCATGGTCTCTTATGAAGCTTTTGTAAGAGATACATAGAGCTTTGTTAATGGTGGTTGTTAGGAGACTCTATACAAACACAATCAATAGGGCTTGAAATTCACTGTTGTGCCCTCAATTGCCCGCTCTGCCTGACAAAAGCAGCAACTGATCAATAAAGTGCATTTGTGGCTAATAAAGATATTTAAGAGCTAGCTGTTGCTCATGATTTGGGGACCGAGAGAGAAATGTTTGTCTTGTATTCCAAACAGTGCCAGTCTGTTTTATTTATACTATAGTTTTAGGTTTTAACTATATTGTAGTTTTATGTTTTAAGTATACTGTCGTTTTTTACATTATGATATGGAGGTGGAAGATGTGGGTATGGTTCTGAACGAATACTTTTGCTTCAGTCTTCACTGAAGAGATGGTCGATGCAGATATTGTAGTTAAGGAGAAGTGTGAAATATTAGATGGGATAAACAGAGAGGGGACGGGCGCGCGGGCGAGAGAGAGAGAGAGAGAGAGAGAGAGAGAGAGAGAGAGAGAGAGAGAGAGAGAGGTCGCGCGAGAGCGAGCGGGCGCGCGAGGCTGCGCACGAGCTAGCGAGACTGGGGCTGGTGGTGGAAGAGCGCGAGAGACCGCCCACAAGCGAGGGCGAGAGAGACTGGGGATGGTGGAAGAGCGCGAGAGACCGCCCGCGAGCGAGGGCGAGAGAGACTGGGGATGGTGGAAGAGCGCGAGAGACCGCCCGCGAGCGAGGGCGAGAGAGACTGGGGCTGGTGGTGGAAGAGCGCGAGAGACCGCCCGCGAGCGAGGGCGAGAGAGACTGGGGCTGGTGGTGGAAGAGCGCGAGAGACCGCCCGCGAGCGAGGGCGAGAGAGACTGGGGATGGTGGTGGAAGAGCGCGAGAGACCGCCCGCGAGCGAGGGCGAGAGAGACTGGGGATGGTGGTGGAAGAGTGCGAGAGACCGCCCGCGAGCGAGGGCGAGAGACACTGGGGATGGTGGTGGAAGAGCGCGAGAGACCGCCCGCGAGCGAGAGAGACTGGGGCTGGTGGTGGAAGAGCGCGAGAGACCGCCAACAAGCGAGGGCGAGAGAGACTGGAGCTGGTGGTGGAAGAGCGCGAGAGACCGCCCACGAGCGAGGGCAAGAGAGACTGGGGCTGGTGGTGGAAGAGCGCGAGAGACCGCCTGCGAGCGAGGGCGAGAGACACTGGGGATGGTGGTGGAAGAGCGCGAGAGACCGCCCGCGAGCGAGAGAGACTGGGGCTGGTGGAAGAGCGCGAGAGACCGCCCACGAGCGAGGGTGAGAGAGACTGGGGATGGTGGTGGAAGAGCGCGAGAGACCGCCCGCGAGCGAGGGCGAGAGACACTGGGGATGGTGGTGGAAGAGCGCAAGAGACCGCCCACGAACGAGGGCGAGAGAGACTGAGGATGGTGGTGGAAGAGCGCGAGAGCGATTAAGAGGTTTAACATTTTTGAAAGTAGATACATCGCCAGGCCCAGATGAAATGTGTCCCAGATTGTTAACCAAGGCAAGGGAGGAAATAGCAAAGGCTCTAACCATCATTTTGTAATCGTCTCTGGCTCCAGGTGTGGTGCCAGAGGATTGGAGGACTGCTAACATAACATTAGAAATAGGAGGAGAAGACCACTTGGCCCCTCGAGCCTGCTCTGCCATGCAATAAGATCGTGGCTGATCTGATCATGGACTCAGCTCCACTTTCCTGCCCGCTCCCCATAACTCTTTACTCCTTTATCATTCAAAAATCTGTCTATTTCCGCCTTAAATATATTTAATGACCCAGCCTCAATAGCTCTCTGGGGCAGAGAATTCCATAGATTTATAACCCTCTGCAAAGATATTTCTCCTCGTCTCAGTTTTAAATGTGTGGCCCCTTATTTAAGACTATGTCCACTAGTTTTAGTTTCCTCTATGAGTAGAAATATCCTCTCTGCATCCACCTTGTTGAGCCCCCTCATTATCTTATATGTTTCAATAAAATCACCTCTCATTCTTCTTAACTCCAATGTGTATAGGTCCAACCTACTCAACCTATCCTCATAAGTCAATCCCCTCATCTCCGGAATCAACCTAGTGAACCTTTTCTGAGCAGCCTCCAATACAAGTATATCCTTAAATACGGAGAGCAAAACTGTATGCAGTACTCCGGGTGTGGCCACACCAATACCCTGTACAGTTGTAGCAGGACTTCTCTGCTTTTATACTCTATCCCCCTTGCAATATAGGCCACATTCCACTTGCCTTCCTGATTACTTGCTGTACCTGCTTACTAACCGTTTGTGTTTCATGCACAAGGACCCCCAGGTCCGTCTGTACTGCAGCACTTTGCAATTTTTCTCCATTTAAATTATAATTTGCTTTTCTATTATTTCTGCCAAAGTGGATAACCTCACATTTTTCCACATTATAGTCTATCTGTCAAATATTTGCCCACGCACTTAGCCTGTCTATATCCCTTCGCAGATTTTGTGTGTCCTCACAATTTGCTTTCCCACCCATTATTGTATCATCAGCAAACTTGGCTACATTACACTCGGTCCCTTCTTCCAAGTCATTAATATAGATTGTAAATAGTTGAGGACCCAGCACCGATCCCTGCGGCACCCCACTAGTCACTGTTTACCACCGGAAAATGACCCATTTATCCCGACTCGCTGTTTTCTGTTACAGTTAGCCAATCCTCTATCCATGCTAATATATTACACCCAACCCTGTGAGATTTTATCTTGTGCAGTAATCTTTTATGTTGCACCTTATCGAATCCCTTCTGGAAATCCAAATACACCTCATCCACCTTGCTCGGTACATCCTCAAAGAACTCCAGTAAATTTGTCAAACATGATTTCCCTTTCATAAAACCATGCTGACTCTGCTGGATTGAATCATGCTTTTCCAAATGTCCTGCTACTGCTTCCTTAATAATGGACTCCAGCATTTTGCCAACGACAGATGTTTGGCTAACTGGTCTATAGTTTCCTGCTTTTTTGTCTGCTTCCTTTTTTTGTTAAATAAGGGCGTTACATTTTGCGGTATTCCAATCTGCTGGGACCGCTCCAGAATCCAGGGAATTTTGGTAGATTACAACCAATGCACCCACTATCTCTGCTGCCACTTCTCTTAAGACCCTAGGATGTAAGCCATCAGGTCCAGGGGACTTACCCACCTTTAGTCCCATTATTTTACCTTGTACTACTTCATTAGTGATATTAGACTGACATTGTGCTGTTGTTCAAAAAGGGAGAAAGGGATAGACAGAGCAATTACAGGTCAGTCAGCCTAACCTCGGTAGTGGGAAAATATTGTAAAAAAATTCTGAGGGACACTATTAATCATGATGTAGAAAGGCATGGATTAATCAAGGGCAGTCAGCATAGATTTGACGAACTTAATTGAATATTTTGAGGTGGTAACAAGGAGAGTAGTGCACTTAAAGTAAAAAGAACGACTTGCATTTATATAGCGCCTTTCACGACCACCAGCCATCTCAAAGCGCATTACAGCCAATGAAGCACTTTTGGAGTGTTGTCGCTGTTGTAATGTGGGAAATGCCGCAGCCAATTTGCGCACAGCAAGCTCCCACAAACAGCAATGTGATAACGACCAGATAGTGGGCCAAAGATTGCGGTCGGAGGCTTTCCGTGGGCGGAGGCCTCTGACCGAAATTTATTTATTTATTTTTTTAAACGAAAGCACCTAGTAGTCCTGGAGGAACGAACGCTTGTGGTCTGAGGCCTAGATGTGGAGCCCAACGCAGAGGCCCACACATCCCAGGAACATAAACGCAACCTGGGATTCAGGTGGGCCTGGACCACCAATTTGATAATGGTGAGTTCGTTTGTACGAGCTCCCATTACCATCAATGAGAATACCCCTCCAAACACACCACAATAATTTTTTTTTAAAAACCCCTCACATATTTAAAATTAATTGAAATTCAATTAAATTAAATGCTTTAGGAAAATAATTATTTTTTTGAAAATGTTAAAAAATATGTTTCAATGGAGTTAAAAATAATTGAATGTAGTCTACATTGATTTTAGCAAGGCCTTTGACAAAATTCTAAATGGCAGGTTGGTTAAAAAAGTAAAAGCTCATGGGATCCAAGGAAAACTGGCAAGTTGGATCCAAAACTGGCTCAGTGACAGGAAGCAATGGGTAATGGTTGATGGGTGTTTTTGTGACTGGAAGGCTGTTTCCAGTGGGATTCCATAGGTCATTTAAGTCTCTTGCTTTTTGTGGTTATCAATGATTTAGACTTCAATGTAGGTGGCATGTTTAAGAAGTTTGCAGATTATACAAAATTTGGTTTTGTGGTTGATAGTGAGGAAGAAAGCTGTAAAATCCAGGAAGATATCGATGGACTGGTCAGAAAAGTGGAACATGGAATTCAATCCCGAGAAGTGTGAGGTAATGCATTTGGGAAGGGCTAACAAGGTAAGGGAATACACAAGAAATGGTGGGATACTGAGAAGTGTAGAGCAATAAAGGGATCTTGGAGTGCATGTTCACACATCCGTGAAGGGAGCAAGACAGGTATATAAAGTGGTTAAGGCAGCATACGGGAAACTTTCCTTTATTAGCCGAGGGACAGAATATAAGAACAGGGAGTTTTGCGAGAACTGTATAACACTGCATAGGCCACACAGCTAGAGTACTGCATACAGTTCTGGTCACCACATTACAGGAAAGATGTGATTGCACTCGAGAGGGTACAGAGGAGATTTACGAGGATGTTGTCAGGACTGGAGAATTTTAGCTAGTGGAAAGAATAAATTGAGGTGCATAAAATTATGAGGGGCCTATTTCCCTTAGCAGAAAGTTCAATAACCAGGGGCCATGGATTTAAAGTATGTGGTAGAAGGATTGGGAGGAGTCAAGGAGAAATTGTTTTATCCAGAGGGTGGTTAGGGTCTGGAACTCACTGCCTGAAAGGGCAGTAGAGGCGGAAACCTTCATCGCATTTGGATATGTACTTAAAGTGCCGCAACCTACAAGACTACGGACCAAGAGCTGAAAAGTGGGATTCGGCTGGAAAGCTCTTTTGACTGGCGCGGACACGATGGGACGATTAGCCTCCTTCTCGGCTATAATATTGCAGAAAGAATATACAGTCACTTCACATCTTATTCACCATCTGCGTTTTCATACATAATTTCCTTTAAAGTGTCAGCTGTGGCTCAGTGGGTAGCACACTTGCCTCCGAGTCTTAAGGTTGTGGGTTTAAGTCCCACTCCACGAACCCGAGCACATATATCTAGGTTGACATTCCAGTACAGTGCTGAGGGAGTGCTGCCCAGTTGGAGGTACCGTCTTTGGGATGAGACGTTAAACCGAGGTCCCACCTGCGCTCTCAGGTGGACATAAAAGATCCCATGGCACTATTCTGAAGAAGAGCAGAGGAGTTATCCCCAGTGTCCTGGCCAATATTTATCCCTCAATCAACATAACAAAAAAAACAGATTATCTGGTCATGATCACATTGCTGTTTGTGGGAGATTGCTGTGTGCAAATAGGCTGCCACATTGCAACAGTGACTATATTTCAAAAGTACTTCATTGGCTGTAAAGCGCTTTGAGAAATTCTGTGGTCGTGAAAGGCGCTATATAAATGTAAGTTTTTCTTTTCTTTCTTAAAGAGGAACAAAATCTAAGATATGAAGTTGATACTGTTAATTGTTTTACTTGATGAATGAACACCTAGATTGCTCCTAAAGCACTAAAGATCGTAGCAACCTGTAGGATTAAGTCCACAAATTGCCACACGGGTAGCTCTTGTTCCTAACATGACAGTGATTAATTCATTTGGAGGAGGGGAGGTGGGTGGGTGGATGGAAGGGAAGAGGAGGGTTGAAGAAAAAGGAAAAAGGAAAGGAAAGGAAAATGGGGAGACAACACGTTAGTTAGCAATCTTGTGCAGAGATAGAATATGGTATGTGGACACATTTTGGATCAGACATTTGCAAACCCTCTAGACTGGGAATAAGATCGCACAAGAGCAATGAAAAATGGAAGAAAAATAGATTTAAAACAAGACTGGTGATTGCGGTTCCTTAATCAGTACATTGTTATATAATTTCATAGGACCAAAAGAAATTGCAGACGACATCGCGTGAGTTCCACCCCGAAAATACATTTCATGCTTTTAAAGCTGACTATCTCTTTGGAAGTTGATAAATCTGTCACGGAACAATTTCAACAGGACACTACAAAATGCCATTATCAGTGGAGCGTCACAGGGGTGGTCATTGACTTCAGGGAGGGACACGATTTTATATTTAGGGTTATTTGAGTTGTCAGCTTTTTTTGCGTTATATTAGCTTTCTGAAGCTGACCAGGGTTTGCCAGTTTTTTTTTTCAAATAAACACTGGCATGTCCGATTCTCATATGGCTAAAGATGCCTTGGTGACCTAATTAAGCAAACACATAGGCCCCAAGTTTCCCCTCCGAGCTGGGCGCCCGTTTTTTCGCGCCGAAAACGGCGCCTGAAAAAAAAAAACGCAGTATTCTCGAGCGCCTTGCAGCTTGATGTCAGCTTGGCGCGGCGCACAGGGGGCGGAGCCTATCACTCGCGCCGATTTTGTAAGTAGGAGGGGGCGGGTACAATTTAAATGAGTTTTTTTGGTGCCGGCAACCCTGCGCGTGCGCGTTGGAGCGTTCGCACACGCGCAGTCTGAAGGAAACATTGGCACTCGGCCATTTTAAAAAGTGCTGCAGAAAAAGTGAAAATTTGTTTATTGAAGGCTTGCATTTTAATTTTCTTGATATTTCTGTGTGTGAGGGAGTGCATTCTGTAATTAAAGATAGACTGTGATAAACGGGACACATGCACTTGTTTGAGACTATTCAAATTCTTTGTAGCTGTTCAATTTTTAACATTTTTTAATAAAACCACATTGCCCTTCCGTGATCAGCACTGAGGCTTCTTGCAGCTTTCTCTCCCTGCCGTCCGTCGGGCCCGACGGCAAACCGCTGCCTGAAAGGCCTGCCTGAAGCACTTTCACACAGGTAGGAACATGGTTTATTTAATCTTTTCTTTGCTTATAAATTTTTATTCAGGTTGGATTTATTTGTATAATATTTGTATAAGTATAACTAAGGATTTATTGTAGAATTTAATGACTTCCCTTCCCCCCCCACCTCGCTCCCGACGCCTAATTTGTAACCTGCGCCTGATTTTTTAAAGTGTAGACAAGGTTTTTTCAAGCCTACAAAAATCTTCACTTGCTCCATTCTAAGTTAGTTTGGAGTACGTTTTCACTGTGGAAACTTTCAAATCAGGCGTCAGGGCCAGACATGCCCCCTTATGAAAAAAAAATTCTGTTCAAAAGTGAAACTGTTCTACCTGACTAGAACTGCAGAAAACTTAAATGTGGAGAATTCCGATTTCTAAGATACTCCCGTTCTCCACCAGTTGCTCCTAAAAATCAGGAGCAAATCATGTGGAAACTTGGGGCCATAGTGTTCAGTCCAAAATAAGAAACAGCCAAAACACTCAATTAATTTGACAGGAGCAATATAGAGGCTAAAATTCCGGTCTTGCCAGGTCCGTAAGGAATATGTACAGAGCCGGCGAGGTCCCGCAAAAGCCGGTTTTCCGCACGCAATGCGCATACGCCAAAAAACGTTTTTTCCGATCTGTCAAGTTCTGGCTTGATTGACAGAGTGCACGCATCCCAGCAGCCAGGACATTCGCGCGGGCGAGATTGGGCTATTTGTACAACTCTTGCCCAGCGAATATCCTTAAAATTCTTGCGCCTGGTAAAAGCAGGCACATAGCCTACTTTTACCAGCGTAAGAGTTTTAAAACATATAAAAATAAAATTTTAAAACACATTGTTAAAAACCCTGTCCACTAAGGCAAGTTTATTTTAAATCCCATTAAAACACTTAAAAATAAAAATGTCCCCAATTTTTTTTGAAAACATTTAATTAACTTTAATTTCAGTTAATTTTAATTATGAGGTGTATTTTTTATTTTTTGTGTTTTTAATGTGTTTGGGTTTTTTCTCATTGATAGCAATAAGAATTCATAGATACGGAGTTCTCATTGCTATTAATGAGAATACTGTACCTGATTGGTTGTGCAGTCACACGTGAGTGCACCTCTGCGTCCGAACCTGGCGAACAGGAGCTCGCTCCGAGGTACATGAAGAGAAGGCCTCGCACAGGAATTGCAGGCGCGTCTGGGACCACCAGGTCATTTCGTTAAAAATTTTCGGGTCGGAGGTGTTCATCCAAAGGAAGCCTCTGACCCGAATTTCAGGCCAAATGTAACAAAAGGAACCGTTTCATCATTAATGGCCTTTAATGATAAAATATTGATTATACTATATTCAACTTGACAAAGAACCATAGGCTCAATTTTCCCCGTTTTTTTGGAGCAGGCTGCTCTTTTTGGCCTAAGTTGAAAAACCACGGTTTCCCCAATCAATTTGCACCAGTGTAAGTCAGTTAGTTACGATTTTTTTAGGTCAGTTTTTTTTCAGCCAAAGGGGGCGTAACCAGCCACCTACAGACAGAGAGAGAGAGAGAGAGAGTGTGAGTGTGAGTGTGAGTGTGAGTGTGAGTGCGAGTGTGAGTGCGAGTGCGAGTGCGAGTGTGAGTGCGAGAGAGAGAGAGTGAGAGAGAGTGAGAGAGAGAGAGAGAGAGAGTGAGAAAACAATCTGGGGACCGAGACTGGGACCGGGAGAATGGGAACCGAGACTGGGACCGGACCGGGAGAATGGGGACCGAGACTGGGACCGGACCGGGAGAATGGGGACCGAGACTGGGACCGGACCGGGAGAATGGGGACCGAGACTGGGACCGGACCGGGAGAATGGGGACCGAGACTGGGACCGGACCGGGAGAATGGGGACCGAGACTGGGACCGGACCGGGAGAATGGGGACCGAGACTGGGATCGGACCGGGAGAATGGGGACTGAGAATGGGACCGGACGGCAAGCCCTTCAGGCAGGGTTGGAGGTTTCTTTTAATGTGTTGGGATCTGGCTGTATGTTTCAGCTCACATTGTGTCCCTGGTTACCATGGCAGTCCGATCTTTTTGGCGCACATCAAGGCTCCACCCCCAAAACTAAAGGTTGGGTTAGGCCACGTCAAAATGAAGAAATCCAATGGGGAAACTTAGAATCTTTTTTTTGGCGTACTTAGGCCCTAAAAAAAAACATCGGGAGTAACTCAAGTACACCAAAAAAAATGCTTTGGGGAAAATTGAGCCCGACCTCTCAGTCTAGGGGGCCGCAAACATTCTTCTGTTTAAGAAATAGACAGATGTTAAAAACAATGCAAACAATTTTCTTGGTCTCATCTCTGCCTCAGTGCTGGACAGCAAAAGCGCACCAGGTATTTTCAGTCATGGACAATGAACATGGCTTGAGGGTACCCCTTGCATAAGCCCATCCCTGGTTGGAGCTTGCTCTTGGGAGTACTGCAGCTGTGCTGAAACTTGCACCTATTTTCCAAGATCGGGGCTCGAGAGGATCAGAAGTGCCTGTAAAATCCTGGGGAGCTTTTCAATTAAAAAATTATCCTGGAATCTCCACTAACCTTCCGGCACCGAGTGCCTCCATATCCCAGCTGACCAGCGTGTCCAGAGGCAAGCCGTATCAGCTTTCATTGGATGCCCCAGAACAGGGGCACTCAGTGACTGCAACCACAATGGGTTGAGGGGCTGGGAAAGCTCGCCTCCCGCCTCATTCGCATGCCTTCGTTGGGCCTATGCCTAGATCCGTCTCCTGGACAACGCCTGGAATCCCAAGGCAAAGTAAAGAGGGCCTAGACCAGTGTTCTTGTGAAAAATCAGCCCCACATATTACGGTTTCATCCTTCTGGAAGTATTTTTGCTTGATACTTCATACAAAATTTGGAATGTGGATTCAATTGGGCAAAAAAGTATATTTTTTCTTCCAAAATCACTAACCAAGATATTAGTCCTTGAGGTGTCTTTCTGGAGAGAGGCAGGCAAACTTCACTCTCTTTGAAAATTTGCTTCAATGGAAGGCAGACACACTTTGGACAATCACTGTTTGTTTTATTGACAACATGTGCGCACAAGAGCACGTGGTTCTAAACCAAGGTTCTAGAATAAAAATAAAATGCTCCAGTGTAGGAAATTTTCAATACTGCAATTGGATACCATTGCAGCTACAGGTCAAAATCAGCCAAATCTGCAGATGTTTGATTTTCTTTCTCACTGCTGGAGCAACAGCAGTGCACTGTTTCAAATGGGACAAATACTGAGCATTAGCCTGGAGCACAGCTTTAGTGCAGCATGGGACTGGAGAAGATTATATAGCCCTTGCGATTGCAGTGAGTAAAGCTCTTAAGGGAAATATCTCTCCAATTTCCCCCTTAGGTCAGTGAGCATATCTTACTGCACAAGAACAACCAATGATGGAGTGCAAAGCTTCAGAAAATATTAACCAGTATAAGACTGTAGTCTGGACATTCTACTCTACTTAATTACTTACTACTGATACAGACTAAGAAGTATCATGTATAGGTTATGATAAAATACATAATTTAAAAAATAATAATACATCCTTCAAGGGTTAACTTGCAGCTTTGTAATCATTCCATACCATCAGTAAAACAGCAATTGAGAGAGACTTACAATTGGTGATGTCTGGAGGTGCATACCCATCATTCATATACATGCTGGTGGGCTTTGCAACCTTCAAGTATACCACTTCTGCTGTGTTTTTCAAAGCAGTCACTGCATCTTCATGGGTAACTTCATCTAAACTGGCTGTGTTAACCTGAAAAACACAAGAATAATGAGTACATAATCTGGAAATCCATATGTGGATACCTGATATGTGACTCATGAGATCAATGCTTTCATATGCAGACAATGTAGTTAAACATTTGACAGTAAAGATAGTTCAATGACATATGCCAATTAAATGGAAGTCAACAAATATATGAGTAATTAATAGCATACTTGCTTTTAATGCAGAACAAATCCTTGCTAACTCCTTTAATTTATGATTTAATCAGCTCAGCAATAAAAATAAGAAATTTAACAACCTTAATCTGCTGTCTTATTAAAAACCAAGGAGGCTGATGAACAGAATTTGAAAAATCTGAACAGAGAGCGAGAGAGAGACAACATACAGACAGAAAGATGCACCATAAGCTAGCCCATTGCCTCTGCAACTTTTAGCATTTTTATTCCCCCTCCTCAAATTAACGACTGCTCCTTAGCTATGGGGCAGGCAATCAAATATCTCCACAACTGCTATCAATACCGCTTGCCAAGTCAACCCACCAGATGTTGTACTGGATTCATATAGGGAACGTTTACCATTGAATTCATGTGCAAGAATGGTTAAAGGTTAGACAGTGAACTTCCAACAACACATTTTCAGGGTTTGAAAATGTTTGGATTGGGAAACAAAATCATTAAAGCCATATTCACCATCAGCTTCACAAACACTTATCATGTTGCTGAATTTTCAGAGGTTTAACGCAGATTCTATCTGCAGAAGTAATTGTTACCGTGGAAAGTGTAGTGCCAATATTTGGGAGGTGAAAGTTGTATTTTTTCCAATAGGTTAGTGGTGATGGTTATTGCACCCAGATTTCAGGAAAGGGGAAAGTGCAGTATTAGCACAAGAATGGAAATCATCAGACGTATCAGTCAATTCAATAAAAATCTGCTATGTATTGCTTTAATTATTTTTTTGGCAAGTTTTTACCTTTTGGCATCCTTAGATAAATGGGCCAATTATACAATGAGCTTCATATAACATTGATTTTTTTTTCCAACTTCACTGAAAAAATCACAGTGCACTTATGTAACCTGAAGCAGTAAACTGGATGGTCAGAATCCTCATAAATTAGAGGTCTATGCATCTTGAGGGAATAACTGGTTACCATAGTTTCCAGCACTATATTGCGACAGAAACAACTGCAATGCTATAAATCTCCAGATAGCAATGACCAAATTGAAATTGTCAAATAAAATGCTCAATGTGGTCTCTTGGAAAAAAAAGAATGTTTGATACATTAATATCTAGCGTCAGTTAAGTATTAACAGTTCAATTAAAAATCCTTCTAAAAATATTTGTAGCTATTCTGATCAAGAATTTGTAGTTTTGTACTTACAAAACACTAAAGTGCAAGAGTATAATCCATAACCTAAGGAACCTACATTAACTAAATTCTCGGATGGAAAGAAATGTAAAGTTGCAGCTGGTAATGAATGAAGTAATGGTGTTGCTCTGCCATGATCAATATTCGGGACCAGAAAGGATGTGGATCGACATTGACATAATGGCAGCCAGCTGGAGATGGATTTGCTGCAGAGGTCACCTAAAATCACATTTTCCAATAGCGCAGACAAAATCATCGTTCTCCAGTTAGTTACTTTTGATGGGTACATTTCTCCTTTAGAGGAAGTCACACTATAAATAATTAGATGTGAACTCTACCCTCTATCCTGACAAAGCAGGCTAATAATTTGTACTCAGGCCAGTGCTACAGAAAAGCTTTACAATTAAAAAGACCTCTTCTTCCTCCAGAGGGACACGTGCACCAAATGAAGGTCCTTCCCTTTCAAACCATTGATTGAATTATGGGATGTTGTTCAATCTGCGCTCAACTGTCCCTTTTGGTGACAAGGCGATTGTTCAACTTGTAAATGCCACTTTTGAAGTCCCAAGAAATATGCTACAGTGCTGGTAAAAGGAAGCATCTTTCTGCCTTCCCCAGGCCTACCTGCCCAAACTAATACATGCATTTGCTGAGTGGGTATCAGAGCAACATCCGTCATCCCTGTGGTCTAAGCATGTATCAGCAGCCTCTGACTTTATACAGACTGGTCATAGTTTTACAGAATGCACAAATTTCATCCGCCTCATCAAATTCTGCAACAAAGATTTGTTAACCTATCGACAAGAGTAAACTTGGAACTTACTGCCAGAATCTTGTCCCCTATCTGTAGCCGGCCATCTTTATGAGCTGCTCCTCCTTCAATAATTTTGGTTACGTAGATGCTGTTATCTCCTGGAATGTGCTGGTTTCCAACACCTCCAGCTATACTGAACCCAAGACCTTTTTTGAAGGAGGGGAAAAAAAGACATTTACAAAACGACAGGATACAATTCATATTTCAATTCAACTAAAATTCTTGGAGGGGGAAAACACTACTCACAAACCGCCACAGGACATTTGTCAATTCAGCACCACATAAATTTCTAATTCCCAATGTGACCTTCATCCAATAATGTATTGCATCAATGTAACATTTTCAGTAGTGTCAAGACTAATGGGTTACAGATTATGTATCATCTTCTCATTAGCTTTCATTTTTACTTTCACCGACACTAATTCCTCATTCTAGTGTTCCTGCTAAACAGCATCCTCTAACATGTTCTTAGGGAGCCAAGTGTTGCTTAATAATTAGGTGTATTAATATCCCAGAGTGCAATATGAAAAATCTCACATCCAAGGTCCAGCAACCATAAAGTGGAAGTATAATAGACGTCAAACCGAAGATTTTACCAGGAAATAGTACAGAGAACTGAAAGGGAGCATGCCATATTGTCAGTAGTTTGTCATTGCAAAAAAAAGGAAACAAGAAAATCAGTCATAAATGAGAAGTTATTAGGAACAAGAATTCAGACTTTAGGTTCTGCAGGTCAAAAAATCAGATTCTCTGAAGCCAAAGTCCAGGCCTGAAGGGTATGGGATGTAAATCAAAATAGAAAGATTCTTACTCATGTTTCTTGATGTGAGTGCAGCCAGATTAGTTTCATGTATACAGAGCAATTCTAAATTACACACTTCAGATCCATTTGTTAATAGCGCCAAGACCTTTAGCTAGATCACCAGTGATCCAATGAAGACCACAAGTCACTGTGCTCAATGAACTACCTAGCGCCAAACATATCTGCCACCACAAGGCAACTGCAGATTTGTGATGCTAGGTCTACACGAAGTGGCCACAGAAAGGTCAGCTGCAACTATTGCGAAGAGTTCAAATTGCTCACCTGGAAACAGGGTAACTGGCATAGAGTCGTGAATTATCCCAAAATATAGGTTGTGTCACAAGAACGTAGAAAGGACAGAAGCAGAAAAGACTCTAATGCAGCTGGCTGCTCCCAAAAGCTAAAAACTCACTCATTTCCTCAAAATCAATCCAATTCTTCTTTAATTATTTGCACACCATCTGCCCTAATGGGCAGTCTATTTCACACATTCACAACCTTCTGCATAAAGTAGTTGTATCTAAATTTGTTGATGCACTTTCTCCAATAGGGAATTGTAAATCCAAGTTTGCAGGCAGCACTAAGTTAGGAGGCACAATATGTTGTGTGTATGGGAGGAGGAAGTTACAAAAGGACAGACTAAATTAGTGGGCAAAGCTAGAGCTGATGGAATTCAATGTGAGGAGGTGTGAAGTCATCCACTTTAGATCGGAGAAAGGAAAATCAAAATATTTTCTAAATGGTGAGAGACTAGGAACTGAAGGAGCAAAGGGATTTAGGTGTTCATGCACACAAATCATTAAAAGCTGGTGCACATGTACAAAAAGGCTAATGGAATGTTGGCCTTTAAGTCAAGGGAATTGGAATACAAAAGTGAGAAAGTGATGCTGCAGTTATACAGAGTCTTGGTCAGACTCCATCGGGAGTATGGTGTTCAGGGTTTAAAGGGTTAAAGTTTGAGGTTGGGTTGCATAAACTTGACTTGCATTCCTTTGAGTTGTGACAGCTGAGGGGCAATCTAAGTGAGGCGTTTAAAATAAAAGAATGTGATATGATAGATAAGAGGAACTATTCCCTCTGGTGGGAGAATCCAGAACAATAGGCTGTGGATGCTGGACCAATTGAAATTGACAAGACTGAGGTCGATAGATTTTTGTTGGGCAAGAGCATCAAGGAATATGGAACAAGGGGTGTAAATGGTGTTGAGATACAGAGCAGCCATGATTTACTCCTGTTCCTGTGTTCTCACTTCTAAACATGAGCCCGTGTGCCCTAGTTTGAGAGTTTATGGCAATCTCAAACATATCAATGGTCAACTTACCTTTCACTTTAAGAGTCTGGAATACTTGAACAGTGTCTCCCGAGAAAACAAACCTCGACTCTCCTCAGATGTATTAAACTAGGTATCAGTTTGGTTGACCATTCTGCAGCCTCCAACACCTGACTCTCCTTTCATCATATACAATCAGAATTGTACACAGCAATTCTCTACAACATAATGTCCTGTATGGACTCGTCATCACCTTCTGTACTGCATTACTCTAGCTATACATCCCACATGCCTGTGTGTGGAAGATTTTTGTGGGGAGGAGAGAAAGACCAGGCTGACGCAGAAAGAGAACACTGCCACATTTATCTAATTTATAAACAATGCCAGAATCTTTCAGACTTTAACATGTGCAATCTACAAAAAGTATGCAAAAACAGTTTGCTGTTCTTTGATGTAGAACCTACCTTTTGGTCCTTTAACAAGTTTTATTTCTAAGATCTTTTCAGTGACGGGTTTCCTTCTCCGCACGTATAATCGCACAATCGATCCAGCCTCTTTTAAAGCTTCTACTGCTTTGCTATGTGTTACTTCCCTTACATCTACATCATTTACCCGAAGGATGCAATCATTCACCCTAGAATAAAAATAAAGATATGACATTCAAACAAGCTTCAAGTTGGACAGAGATGCAGTTTATAAAAAAATGGATTGTTTGTGAAAAATGTATTACTGAAAACTGGCTTCTCTTAAAAAAATATTCCCTCATGTCTCCACCTTAATCTCTGCACCTTTATTTTATGATCTTCTTTCATTCCTCCCTTCCCCAGTTGTCTTGCTATTTTATTCTTCCTTGTCCTATGCATCATTGCTGGAATCTTTTGTTTCAGGAGTTGTTTATTTTGCTTTGTTTATGGTGCAGGGGTGAGCAGGTGAGCGTGAAATAAATAAGTAAAGAGGAAAAAAGGAAGGGAGAATAAAATAAATAGTTGTCAAGAATGAAAGGAGGAAACAGAATAATGAAACCTGAAGGAAGAACCAGCCTAGCGATTACATTTCCTGTACCGATGTGCCCAGAGACAGTCGAGCAAGTATTGGATTTTAGATTAATCCATGGGAAGGATACCTTTCAGCCAATTGAGATTGCTTTCCTCTTGAAGACAATTCCCCACACCTTGCTAACATATCTAGTGCAGGACTTTTGCTACCTATCTTGGAGACCAAGTGTGGAACATTCAAACCAGAGGTAAACAAATAGGAATACATTAACGTGATTTAAAAAAATTGAAGGTTCAGGGAATTAAATTGGTTTTCGCCAGTAGCACAATATGGGCTGATAGCAAAGCTGCAGCCTATGTTACACCATGCCCAATTTTCTTTGCCAATAACTACTGTTGAAGACCAAGTTCAATCCATCAGAGTCTTCCTGTGGATAAATGGAAGTTCCAACAGCCTCAAGGGCTCAAACTCGGCATGTGAACTTCTACATAGAGCTTCAATTTAAAACCGAGTTGAGAAGGAATTTTTTCTCCTAGAGGGTTGTGAATCTGTGGCATTCTCTGCCCAAGGAAGCAGTTGAGGCTAGTTCATTGAATGTATTCAAGTCACAGATAGATAGATTTTTAACCAATAAGGGAATTAAGGGTTACGGGGAGCGGGCGGGTAAGTGGAGCTGAGTCCACGGCCAGATCAGCCATGATCTTGTTGAATGGCGGAGCAGGCTCGAGGGGCTAGATGGCCTATTCCTGTTCCTAGTTCTTATGTTCTTATGTTCAAATGATGAACTGTTCTGGAGTGTGTTCAGTTTTGTCACTGGTACAGGTATTCTGTATTGAATTTTTGGATCAATATATTTTCTTACACTATCATTAAATTTCAAACTTTGATGAACACCAATACTAAATCAAATAATTTTAAGAACGCTACATAAAACTATTATGCTATTAGTGGCAATGGTAGATTCCACCACTAATATGTCAAATATACAACAGCACAATAACTTTGAAAGTGCATAAACTAAGCAGATTGCAACTGATTTCCTCCCTTCTTGCTCATTTATAACTGGATTCCTATATCCCCAAGCAGTACATGGCAGAATGATGGATACAGTAGGCTTAATACTGACATTTGTCATTTGAGTTCATTTAGAATGAAGCACAACTAATTGGGTTAAGATGTGCCACATATCATCCTAGGAAACAACCTCCAGAGATGAGGAAACATTATGAACATTTTATGCAAAAATGTACCAATTTGCAGTAGAAACCGTTAAAATTTTATTAGGATGATCACATATTCCATCAACTGTAAATCCTCATATGCTGAGCTGCGAACCTAAGCCATAGGATTAAGGGAGACAACAATAATGCTCTCAAAGTGGGAGAGAAAATGTTGAGATAAATTTGGGCCACCCCTGCATGTGATTCAAACAGCTGCCTTAAAGCAGAGGCCTCGGGATAACACCTGCACTGAATTAAAAATACTTCAGATTTTGTGACGGACACACCAATTTCTCTTACCTCGGTGCAATCTGTTCTAGGTTTTGAGATAGATCCAATCAGGTTGGAAGGAGTTCAGAGGGGTAGAAGAGGGTGTGAGCAAGGAGCATATAGTTGTCTGATCAACAGCAGTCAACTTTTACAATTGTTTCTCCTCTGAATTTTGTGCAAAACATCATTTAAAACATCTCAATCAGATCACCTCTCAATCTTCTACACTCAAAGCAATACAAACTATCTTCATAATTTAACCCACTAAGTCCAGTGCCATCCACCACTTTCAACATTCACTCCCTCCACCACCGGCGCACCGTGGCTGCAGTGTGCACCGTCTACAAGATGCACTGCAGCAACTCGCCAAGGCTTCTTCGGCAGCACCTCCCAAACCTGCGACCTCTACCACCTAGAAGGACAAGGGCAACAGGTGCATGGGAACACCATTATCTGTAAATTCCCCTCCAAGTTATATACCATCCTGACTTGGAAATATATCACCGTTCCTTCATCGTTTCTGGGTCAAAATCCTGGAACTCCTCCCCTAACAGCATTGTGGGAGCACCTTCACCATAAGGGCTGCAGCGGTTCAAGGCAGCGGCTCATCACCACCTTCTCAAGGCCCATTAAAGATGGGCAATAAATGCCGGCTTGGCCAGCGACACCCACATCCCGGAATGAATTTTTTTTTAAAGTTACATAATACTTTACAATGTTCTTACTCTTATAAAACAGCACAAACCGACTTCTCACAAGCAACACCGTGCACACACTCTGGCACTGGCACCGCTCACAGTAAATCAGACAACAGGTTCTCTTATATGGACAGGGGTGCTGTACTGTGCAATGCAGAATATATTATTTTTTGGCCATATGGTCAATTGAGGTGACAAACAGAGTATGTGGTCAATCAGACTTGTTAAATTGCTCTTTAATTTTGTACCCAGGATGGAATGTGATTAGGAAAGCTATTTTCAAGTGCATGGGCTACAGAAATGCAGACTCTTGTGCTGAGGTAAATTTTATTTACAGCAGGGTTTTGTACATTTCAAATGACTGGCTTCCAAGAGTTTTTTAAAAAGTGCTGAAGCTAGGATGAGCAGAAAATGCACACGCACACATACCTTTCTTAAACAATGTATTCCCTGTGTTTAGTAACTGGTGGAATTGTTTACAACCTCTATTATGCCTTACCTTTAATAATTAACCATTTCTAATGCCTACATTTACAGTTTCATTCACCATTAAAATCTGAAGTTCCCCCCACACCCCTGCCAAAAGCTAAAGAAACATCTCAACAGTAGCTTCTTTTTGTAAGACATGTTAATGCAGTCTTCACAATAGACATTATTGAATCAAAGTTTGTTTTACACAAGGGGAAATGGCATTGCGTTACGATTAGACGTACCGCAGTCTTCCATCCTGTGCAGCTGCACCTCCTGCAATGATTTTTGTAATGAATATGCTCGGATCATCACCAATGTGCGGATTATCTGTGCCACCTGCAATGCTGAAGCCGAGGCCAGAATTTCCCTATTGTAAGAGCATAAATAGAAAATCAGGCATAAAACTCATTTACGGAACACATTGGAGAAAATAAATCATGACAAAAACGATTTTGTGGGAATCGGTGAAGGTTTCATTTTTAATATTGCTTTCGTTAGCAACAGGTTCTTCTCCAATAAAGGAAAGCAATGCTTTACATTCTTGTTTCAGACAAATAGCAACAAAATGAGAATTTAAAAAATGTACATTAAAGGACAACAGCTCAACCAGAGACCATAGTCCCAAGGCAGATTGTAGAAGGTGGGTTCACAATCCCCGCTGATATTCTGATCTTAACCAGGCCATGAGAAGAGGTGCTGAGCAGAGGCCAGGTGCTTCCCAACAGGGAGAAGTGAAAGCATGCTGTATATAGCTACTGGCTAATGACAAAGTAGCTTTGGCAGAGATCTAGGAATAAGTCAGTGTGTTTGTGCCACCATCATGAAAAGACGTTCAATGAATTTGAGTAATGGATCAAGTAGATTTCAGTTATGCCCAAAACATATCTTTTCTTTGAAGGATGAATTTAGGGAAGTAAAATTAATGTTTTTTTCTGAGCTAATGTATGTTTTTTTTTAAAACATATTACATATTACCTTATACTTAGAATACAAAGTTTTTCCCCCAATATCAATTGCTTTTCTGCCACTGCACAAAAACCACAACTTGTTGAAATCGTGTTTTCTTTTCCAAGCTGGCAAAACTTCACTTAACAATCACACCCTGTCCAAAAGGTAACAGTAAAGGCCCACATATTCATTCTTCTTTCAGGTTTTTCAACTTACAAAATGATTTTGAAAATATTGGGAAGCCGGTTTTCGGGGCGTGATGCGCATGCGCCGAAAACCGGCTTTTCCGATCTGCCAAAATTCCTTTAGACAGATCCTACGCATCCCCCAGGAGAAGGACATCCGCGCGGCAAAGATTGGGCTATTTGCCCAACTCACGCCCAGCGAATGTCCTTCAAACTTTTACGAAGCAGTTAACATAAAAATTTAATTTAAATACACATTTTTATAGTAAACACCCTGTCCATTAAGGCAAGTTTATTTTTAACACTATTAAAATTCCCCAAAATATATATTTTTTCTAAAACATTTAATTTCATTTAATTTTTAATATGCGAGGTGTTTTATTTATTTATTATGCTGTGTTTGGGTGTTTTAAGGGGTTTTCTCATTGATAGTAATGGGAACTCGTACAAACGGAGTTCCCATTTTTATCAATGAGAATACTGCATCGTGATTGGTTGTCCAGGTACATGTGACTCCAGCTTGGACGCATACCTGAAAGACCGCTTCCCTTGCGCTGCGCAGCGAATCTCAGCCCCCGACCAGGATCTTACGTTCCTCAGAGACCACCAGGTACTTACGCAGATTTTTTTCGGGTCGGAGGCGTCCGTATGAAGGAAGCCTCTAACCTCAATTTCAGGTCCATTTTTTTAAAAAAATTCCAAAAAATATTTTTTTTCTAAAACATTTAATTACATTTAATTTCAATTCATTTTAAATATGTGAGGTGTTTTGAAAAAAAATGATTGCGCTGTGCTTCTTGTCTTAGGGGAGTATCCTCTGATAGTAATGGGAACTCGTACAAACTGAGTTCTCATTATTACCAATGATATTACTACCTAGTGATTGGCGGTCCAGACCCACGTGATTGCAATATAGACGTCCGTAAGTGGAAGACAGATCCCCGTACACTGCGCAACGAATGAACGCCTCAGACCTACATTTCTCCGGGACCAACAGGTAGTTTCGGAGATTTTTTTCGGGTCAGATGCGTTCGTACGAAGGAAGCCTCCGACCGCAATTTCCCCCCCCCCCATTGTCCCAAATCTTTTTGCTTCTAGCAACTACACATGCAACTAATCACTGACTTCGGAACCACATAGAAACAAAGAAAATAGGTGCAGGAGTAGGCCATTCGGCCCTTCTAGCCTGCACCGCCATTCAAATGAGTTCATGGCTGAACATGCAACCTCAGTACCCCATTCCTGCTTTCTCGTCATATCCCTTGATCCCCCGAGTAGTAAGGACTACATCTAACTCTCTTTTGAATATATTTAGTGAATTGGCCTCAACAACTTTCTGTGGTAGAGAATTCCACAGGTTCGCCACTCTCTGGGTGAAGAAGTTTCTCCTCATCTCGGTCCTAAATGGCTTACCCCTTATCCTTAGACTGTGACCCCTGGTTCTGGACTTCCCCAACATTGGGAACATTCTTCCTGCATCTAACCTGTCTAAACCCATCAGAATTTTAAACGTTTCTATGAAATCCCCTCTCATTCTTCTGAACTCCAGTGAATACAAGCCCAGTTGATCCAGTCTTTCTTGATATGTCAGTCCCGCCATCCCGGGAATCAGTCTGGTGAACCTTCGCTGCACTCCCTCAATAGCAAGAATGTCCTTCCTCAAGTTAGGAGACCAAAACTGTACACAATACTCCAGGTGTGGTCTCACCAAGGCCCTGTACAACTGTAGTAACACCTCCCTGCCCCTGTACTCAAATCCCCTCGCTATGAAGGCCAACATGCCATTTGCTTTCTTAACCGCCTGCTGTACCTGCATGCCAACCTTCAATGACTGATGTACCATGACACCCAGGTCTCGTTGCACCTCCCCTTTTCCTAATCTGTCACCATTCAGATAATAGTCTGTCTCTCTGTTTTTACCACCAACTCCACCAGTAAATATACAACGGAGTGAGTTGTAGATTTCACCTTTCGAGTATAAATTGTTCTATTGCATCAATTCCCTTGGTGTATATATGCCAGTGATATCTGTATTATGCCTTTTACAAGAACAGTATTTTGATGAGTTATTCCACCAGAATTAGGAATCAGATTTTGTTTTAAACTCTCTTCAGGAAGCTAACCAACCATCCATGAGCCAACAAATCTAACTAATTAAGCTTTGTCCTCCAGTAGTCAATGCAACACTGGAGGTTATTGCTGCAGTTAATTATATTGCTACATTTAGCAACAATGAACAGATGTCCCAAATCTGAAATATTTGACATAAAAATCGTTGTTAAATTATTTTGAGATGTCAATAAAAATATTTAATTCAAAATCAATGGCACCACCGTTTTTATTTTACATTTGGCCATATGCAAAAGTTTTCAATTATCCCAAAGTGAAGATAAAAATGTAGTCTCAATATTGCTCATGTTATATTCAGCTCAGTTACTAAGTTAAATCCACATGTAATTATCCTACAAGATCTCTCTCCATCCATTCAGAAGTATAGTCCAGACTCATTCAAGGGTTATCAGCAGATTCTGGTCTTCATTAATCCTAATCACTATGTTCACACATGAAAGGGCTGAAAGAAATTGTTTTTCCATCAGCTTGGAAACGGACAAGGACAATGAGGAATGAGACTTTCATTTCAGTTATGTACGCAAGCAATAATAAATCTAAGTCAGGGGAGGGAAGGGTTTTTCCTGTCACTTATACTAAAGTGGTGGCACTTCAGATGTCATGAACATTTAAGGTTTGCTACCAACACAAATTGGTCATGGCTTTCTTGCGCTATAAATATGCACCCACAAGTCTGCTATCTGCTACTTCACTCAAACATAACATGAATCATTTGACAGTTTTTTGACCATTAGCACATTCACTCATACCTCCGGGAAAGGATTATACAAGGAATATCCTATTAAGACAAATAATATGCCTTTCTTTTTCTTCGATTATCCTCCACATACAACAGTTTTATTCTGGCCCAGTACCTGCTCTTGCAGGTAGAGGGTGGACAACTTGATCTGATGTAAAAGTATGTAACTTTCAACAGCAGGCACAGCAAGTGATGTGTGAATGATCTGAGGGACTGTTACCATCTTGGGCTCTGTGGTGTGCCTAATGTCCAAGATAAAAGTATTCCATCCATTTGAAGGAAACTCCAGGGATGAAGAGATCTACTGGCTTCCAGTTTAGTCAGTCTTCTGGCCACCCTCCACTGGGATAGAAAAATGCAATGTATGCAGGTATTAGCATATGCTGTGTTGTGCAAGGGAAATAATGTGAGGCTTTTTTTTTTAAGCTGACAGCTTCTGTTATTCCACTGGCAACAGCTGTAAAATTCTTACAGCTCCCAAGAGTTAAGAAGGATGGCTGATTTTGTTGAGAATGGAGTCTGCCGGTTGGTGTTCATCATGCTTAGACTTAGCTGGCTTAGGTTTTGCTGATGCTTCATGTAAAGATCTAACAAAGATCTTCATCTGCTTGGTAAGAACCCACTTACCATTAACAGTTTGTAAAGGAGTTGCCTGGAATTAAGAACATAAGAAATAGGGAGTAGGCCATTTGGCCCCTCGAGCCTGCTCCACCATTCAATAAGATCATGGCTGATCTGATCATGGACTCAGCTCCACTTCCCTGCCCGCTTCCCATCACCCTTTACTCCCTTATCACTCAAAAATCTGTCTATCTCCGCCTTAAATATATTCAATGATCCAGCCTCCATAGCTCTCTGGGGCAGGGAATTCCACAAATTTACAACCCTCAAGAAATTCCTCCTCATCTCAGTTTTAAATGGGCAGCCCCTTATTCCAAGACAATGTCCCCTAGTTTTAGTTTCCCCTATGAGTGTAAATATCCTCTCTTCAACCACCTTGTTGAGCCCCCTCATTATCTTATTTGTTTCAGTAGGATCACCTCTCATTCTTCTGAATTCCAATGTGCACCAGCCCAACCTACTCTCATCAGTCAACCCCCTAATCTCCAGAATCAACCTAATGAACCATCTCTGAACTGTCTGCAATGCAAGTATATCCTTCCTTAAATATTAGAGCAAAACTGTACGCAGTACTCCAGGTGTGGCCTCACCAATACCCTGTACTGTTGTAGCAGGACTTCTCTGCTTTTATACTCTATCCCCCTTGCAATAAAGACCAACATTCCATTTGCCTTCCTGATTACTTGCTGTACCTGCATACTAACTTTGTGTTTCATGCACAAGGACCTCCAGGTCCCTCTGTACTGCAGCACTTTGCAATTTTTCTCCATTTAAATTATAATTTGCTTTTCTATTATTTCTGCCAAAGTGGATAACCTCACATTTTCCCACATTATACTCCATCTGCCACATTTTTGCCCACTCATTCAGCCTGTCTATACCCCTTTGCAGATTTTTTTGTGACTCCTCACAATTTGCTTTCCCACCCACCTTTGTATCATCAGCAGCCTTGGCTACATTACACTCGGTCCCTTCATCCAAGTCATTAATAGATAGTAAATAGTGGAGGACCCAGCACTGATCCCTGCAGCATCCCAGCAAATCAGAGATCTGGAATCTGATGTATTTGAGAATGAAAAGCTCTACACACCAGACTTCATACCCAAGTTGACAGAATTTATGGCACACTTGCTGCAGTTTTGAAATTGCTCATTTGTCCATTGGAATATTAGCTAATTATTTTCAGTGAAGATATTCCTTCACAGACTATACCTGTAACTCTTGCGGGGCATCTGGCCAAGTTAGATAAGAGGCCATTCTTGATTGGAGTGTCCCTTGGACTATACTTGCCGACCCATTACTCAATTTCATTGAACTTTTCATAGGGCAAGACTATTATAGTATGCTCCCTCATCGTGGTTGTTTTGTATGCATTTGAATTACCATGGAGGAGTTGGAAAATATGAAATAAATAGTATGTGTGTGGACTTCAGTTTCTCGATTGTTGTTCAGATTTTAGACAATAGAACATTTTTATTTTCTGAAGTATGCTAAATCTTTGGGCATGTAAGTTTTTGAAAATTTTTCTGAGTATCAAATCAAATTTTTGATTAGAACTGGCCAAAAATAACATTGTTTGGAGAGAGACAAGCATTCAGTTCAAAGGAATGTTGGCCAAATCCTTTGTCAAATCAGCGATTTCCCAGAACAGGAACCCCTCCCGCCTCCACAAATTCAGAGCCAAATGCTACACACTGAAGTAACTCCTACTGAGGTAGTTTGTTTCTGTGATTACTATGTGACTGTATGGTGTCAGGCAAGGATTACATTTATGAATCAATTTCCTTATTGGCAATACAGTTCATAATGACTAATAAATGACATTAATGTACCAGCCAACATCATGGTTAGACCTCAAAGCAATGGCCTCGTTCAAGTCCTGGGCACCAAACTTGATAAATAATTTTTACATTTTCTAAGTGTGCTATCTATTTTAGCGTCTCTCAAAACAGAAATTAATCTTACAAGAAAAGGAGGGAATTACCATGGGGATTTGACACGTCATAAGAAATACATGACATGATCAGGACATTAAACACCTTAAAGGAAGAAATATGAACACTGTGATTTCCCTTCTGTATGACTACCATTCTGTGGAGAACAGAAACAGAGGGACTGATCAAAGACAAGGACTTTATTAAATAATGATCACAGCTGTTTGAAATGCAGTTGAATACAAGATTTCCTGACAACCAACTGCGGAATAATTGAACAAATTTACAGTAATATCAATTATTAATCTTCTTATACAGCGGTCATACATCAAGGACGCAGAGCACAACAAAATTTAGCAATCATACTGTTAAGATTTTGCAGCTAACAAAAATTGACCAAAGGGAAATTAAAGCCTACAATAGAAAACATGAATATCACACTGATATGAATCGAGAGAGAGCCAGATCAATAGTTCCACTAAATATTACATCACGTTAATGACAAATTTATGCATTTCATAGTACTTCATTAAAAAAAATTTAATTTTGTGACAACCTTTTCAAACATATTTAGAATTTGACAGGAAGTTGTGTGCTCTGTATATATATTCAAACTGCAAATGAATTAGCAGTTAGATCAGATTAGTTTGTTGTTATATCATAAGGGTGGATGGTCAGCTCGTGCAGGTTAATTCTCTCTCCACTCTTTAACACGCAATGAACCCCTTCTGAACTAAGAGGTCAGACATGCAACCTCATTTTCTGTGATCCTCCAACCTCCCTCGATGAGCAGGAATTTGCCACATGGTTAACAGTAGCCATAAACAAGGCTTTGTCTGATTCAATGGCACACTGCTTTGCAGTGACAACACAAATACCTTTTTTTCCACGATATTTTTCTCGGAGCAAACATTTTGGTTGCGAACATGTGGATGTGCATAATACTGCACAGATGAAGCTTGATACTTGTGCTATAGCCTTTACTAAAACTAACTGAGATTTTGCTGCTACATTCAATGAAAAATAGTTTCAGATTTTTACATATTGTATTCATAAATGTACAATGATATAAAAAAATGTTTGCATCTCAAATGGCTCCGCATGTTTAACCAGGAAGTATCTTGAGCCATACAAACCAGAAAAGCCCCAGCTTCCAGCACTAAGTTTGCTGGTTTCAGCTGTGGTGGTAGAGTGGCAATTGGTTTCAATGCCCTTGAGATTTGGGGAGGGAGGTGAAAGAGAGAAAAGGAAAAATAAACTAGCCAGCAGTCCCATCCCTGGAGGTGTGCTGGAAAGAGACAAGATTAGGATCAACTGGGATACCTCGGAAATTCAATAGCTGCTGATACTCACCATTAAGGCTCATGTGAATGGCCAGTTAGCTGAGGTGATGGAGGGTAACTGTTGCCAGTGGAACAGTACCCAAGCAAGGACACAATGTCTTCATTGGGGGATGTGGGGGGTGAAATTGTCAGGAAAAGACTGATGTCAAAGAAAAGGTAGCTTCATGAAATGCATTTTGACACTGAATTTCTCATGAAAATTTCTGTAACTGGAATATTCACATGGTGGATTCAAGAGAAAAACAAAAGAAGCCATCTCACCCTTTCAAGCGTGATTTCTTCATATTCATAATCTGCATCTGTACCATTAACCTGCAAAACAACCAAAGGTACAAGTAAATTGCCAACTTAGAAAAAGTTATTAAATCACATTAGAAAAATATCTCAAAATGCATCACATTTTAAGGAAAGCTTTCAGATTGATTGGTCAGGATTATCATTAGGAATTGCAACGATTACTTCTATGGTGTGGATTCGTGTTCACAGGAAACAGATGGAAACCGAGCTGTCGGAGTACACTTAGGACCCAGATTTTACTGCTTTCCAATCGTTTATCTTAAAAATAATATAACAGTTAGATGAAACCCAATGATCACTCATCATCATCATCATCATCATCATCATAGGCAGTCCCTCGAAATGAGGATGACTTGCATCCACGCCAAAAAAAGGACGAGTTCACAGGTGTTTCAATGAAGGACCCAAACTACATCCTGAAGGGTGGAAGATGCCTGTGCGTGGATTTTTTTTAACGTGGGGTGGCCGTTGCACACCAGCCACCACATGGGCTTGACAGAGCTAGGTCTTCGTCCAGTGGCAAGAATTACTCAAGACAACTGGAGACCTGCTCTGCTGCACGAACCTAGTGCGCACACGTATCGCAGTGTGGGCTGGTCAGTGCTGCCCCTGGGCCCCAATCACTACACCATTTATCTCTCTACATAAATTACACCTTCCATGATCTGCAAATCTGAATGAGTTACTCCTATAACAGTATAATCTTTTGGCAGTCAAATAAAAGTCTCAAGTGCAATTTCAACACTAGAGCAAATGCATTAGATTTTATGGCACCAACAAAAATCAGTTAAGTGACAAATTACACTGTGACCTAATTACTTTTAGCTAAAATCAGAAGCAGCGGAGAAAAAAGCATTCTGTATATTACTACAATAATGTACCAGTAAGCACCTGGTAAATGTTAACTTACTCTTATGGTATTCTACAGTACAATATTTATTAATGCTGGTTATGCTGCAAACTGGATAAGCTGTATGCATCACAGCAAAGAAATTGGATACTTGCAGACAACATAGTTGATTATGGGATAGACCAGTATTAGGTGGTCTACCAATAAACTACAGAGTGTGGAATGCAAAGAAATGAGGAAAGAACAAAAAAAGAGCAGAAATAAAAATGACAAAAGGATGTCTTTTGTGAAACTGACTGGTTGGTAGGGAGGTTAGAACAACAGGATTGCCATGCTGATGGATGGACAGCAGAAAGATATGGAGCACAACTTATTTCATTATAGGCTCAGGGAAGTAATGACTATTTCCCTATTAGTATTGAATCGTTTTCAGAGTGTTAGGTGGGGGCACGACAGATTTGCCTCTACCAGTTGGAAACAGCATCTCACCCAACTCTGGCAACAATGGCAGGTTGATATCATCATCAGTTGATGGTAAAATGATAAATGGTACTCTTGCTTAGTCCAGAGTCTTTGATAACACATACCAGTTGTGGAGCTCTTGCAGTTTCTACTGGAACCACCTAAAGGAGCTTGTGTAGGATTTCTCCCTCCCCATCATATCTGGCATTCCTGCTTTGACTATTTTTGAACATGATCACCGTAGGAAATTATGGGGAAGTAAACCGGTTTCTCAATATTCCACAAAACAGCATATTGGTCATTTTAATGCTGTACAACATCACTTTGTAAAGAAATTTAGCTTTTGATTAGCTGGATAATTGCATATAACCACTGTTACAAAACATCACTGAGAGCCACATTTATCTAATGAATCAATAGTGGTGGCACTGTGTTTAGTATTTTACTAAACTGGCTCGAGAGAGAGAACTTCAGAGCCAGTTTAAATCAGTCCTTTTACATCTGAATTATTCAGCAGTACAAACTAACAATGGAATTTAGAAACAACTTGGCCTGAGCTAATGGCAACTGACCCAAACTCCCAGTGTTGAGTACACTTAAGTCATTCAGAGAAATGATGGGAGAGCCTCATTTCAGTGTTCAACTTGATATTTTCTGTATCGTCCGCTGAACACAGTGAAGCAGAATTAAAAAAACACTTACTTTATTCAGCACTACTTGACAGTAGACCCCTTTAAGATTCATAATACCCAGCCACTGCATTTTTAAAAGTGCATTTGATTGGACAGTTGGGGTGGTCATAATCATATCATTTAACCTTTTTAAGCATTCTCTAAGATGCAAGCACCACATTGCAAATATGAAATGTACTTTTCTCAGATGAAATGTTTCAAGATTATATAAAAAAAGATTATATCTACACATGCCACATACAGAAAGCATTCAGTGCTGTCTGCTACCATCTGAAGTGTCAGGGAAATGAAATGAGGACAGAAGCTTTCATTGAAACTTTGAAGAGAAAAGAGAAACTGATTGAGATACAGTTTTATCCGTCTCTTCTTACAATGACACGTGCAGTGAGCCAGAAACAGATCTCCTGCCTGGTCTCGCAGTGGAACGGGATACTTCAGATAGGGAAGTAGGCAAATTAATTTAAATAGTTGAATAGAGAAAAGGCTGCTTGCAGTGGAATTCACACTGCTGTCAATCATGCACTTATAAGATGAGGAATTTAGATAAAAGGAAATCACACTGGGCTGTATTTTGCGGAAGAAATAATGATGAAGCTAACAGCACTTAGTTATTAAAGAGTAAATCGGACAGCAACTTCCGGCAACTGCACATCGCAGTTAAACGTGGAAATCAAGAAGTTGGCGTCCAAGTTGTCGTGCTCCTCCCGAAGCTTAGCTATTCTGGTATCTCACCAAGAGGCTCGGCATTGAAACACATGGAACATCGTGAAGTTGCTGTACTTATCAGATATATACCCAGTAAATTCACCAGAAAAAGTTAGGGCTAGTCCATTCCAGTGCAAGTAAATTTTTAACAGAATGATAAGTCTTAATTACAGCCAATCTCCCTGGCACTGAAAATAACTTTTACAAGTGTGGAGTTTCATTCCTCAATCTTTTAATTATTGTTGGGAGATTTTAAAACATAAAATAATTACATTTTTAAAAAAAACTTTTTCTTTATCTTTCTCAATCCGATCTTTCTTCCCCTCTCTCTATTTTGCTTTCTGTACATAATTCGACATTGAATTAAATATTCTAGCTGTCGCTTGCTGGTTCAGACTCTGAGATACACAGTTGTTCGCACTGTGCACACAGGTACCAGAGCCCCTGCATAGGGCACTGTTCCAAAATGGCTTTTTAATTACAGCAAGTTCCAATTTAAATACGCTTAAAGCAGAACTATATAAAGATTTATTTATTAATTTTGATTTTTCAGATTGTGGGCGACATTGGCAACGTTACATTTATTGCCCATCCCCAGCTGTCCTGAGGTGATGGGTTGCCTTCACGAAATTTCATAGCAATTGAATTTGTGCAAGTATGATACATGAGGGAAATATTTATCAAACTGCAGTAACCAAGGAAAATGCTATAAAAATCTATGGTTCTATGATTCTAATATGCTGAACTGTATGATTAATGTCACTTTACTGGAACAGCAGTTCACACACTGTAAAATGAGGCTTATGAAAATACACACACCTTTGGGTAAAGAATGAATCATTCTCCATGCTCCACTGGGTGAAAACTGAAACTTTTAAAAATTTCAAGGCTTGCATTGATTGCCTATCTCGAGTTGCCTTGAGAATGTAGTGGCAGGCTGCCGCCTTGTGCAAACGTTACTGAACACAACCAATTAGATACTCAAGTTAAACCTGCGGGTTTTTTTAAAAACACTTAGGCCCCAAGTTTCGACATGATTTGCTCCTGATTTTTAGGAGCAACTAGTGTAGAACAGAGTATCTTAGAAATCGGAATTCTCGCCATTTAGTTTGCTCCAGTTCTAGTCAGTTAGAACAGTTTCACTTTGGAACAGAATTTTTTTTCCAAAAGGGGGCGTGTCCGGCAAATTACGCCTGTTTTCAAAGTTTCGGCAGTGAAAACTTACTCCAAACTAACTTAGAATGGAGTAAGTGAAGATTTTTGTACGCTCGAAAAAACCTTGTCTACACTTTAGAAAATCAGGCGTAGGTTACAAATCAGGCGTAGGGAATGGGGGGGGGGGAGGGGTGTTTAAATGGAAGTTTACAAACATTAAACACTTCAGTTTTACAAATAAAGAGCCATCATTAATAATAAATGATAAAAACATCAATAAATCAACCAATAAATCAATAAAAAAAAAATTATTTTTTTAAAATCAATAAATAAAACATTTTCTACTTACCGACTGCAGCACCGGGAGCCCTCCAACAGCATGCTGGGATGCCCCCTCCCCCCACCGTGTCTCTGTCAGTGTCTCTATCTCTCTGTCTGTCTGTGTGTCTCTCATTCTCTGTCTGTCAGTGTCTGTGTTTCTGACAGCGAGGGGAGGGGGAGGAGGCGTAGAGGGAGAGGAGGGGCAGGGGGAGGAGAAGGGGGAGGGGGGAGGAGGAGAAGGAGAAGGAGGAGGAGGAGAGGAGGAGAAGGAGGAGGAGGAGAGGAGGGGAAAGGAGGTGGGGGGGGGAAAGGAGGTGGGGGGGGGAAAGGAGGTGGGGGGGGGAAAGGAGGTGGGGGGGGGAAAGGAGGTGGGGGGGGGAAAGGAGGTGGGGGGGGAAAGGAGGTGGGGGGGGGAAAGGAGGTGGGGGGGGGGAAAGGAGGTGGGGGGGGAAAGGAGGGGGGGGGGAAAGGAGGTGGGGGGGGAAAGGAGGTGGGGGGGAAAGGAGGTGGGGGGGAAAGGAGGTGGGGGGGGGAAAGGAGGTGGGGGGGGGAAAGGAGGTGGGGGGGGAAGGAGGTGGGGGGGAAAGGAGGTGGGGGGGAAAGGAGGTGGGGGGAAAGGAGGTGGGGGGGGAAAGGAGGTGGGGGGGGAAAGGAGGTGGGGGGGAAAGGAGGTGGGGGGGAAAGGAGGTGGGGGGGGGAAAGGAGGTGGGGGGGGAAAGGAGGGGGGGGGGAAAGGAGGTGGGGGGGGGAAAAGGAGGTGGGGGGGGAAAGGAGGTGGGGGGGAAAGGAGGTGGGGGGGGGAAAGGAGGTGGGGGGGGAAAAGGAGGTGGGGGGGGAAAGGAGGTGGGGGGGGGAAAGGAGGTGGGGGGGAAAGGAGGTGGGGGGGAAGGAGGTGGGGGGGAAAGGAGGTGGGGGGAGAAAGGAGGTGGGGGGGGAAAGGAGGTGGGGGGGGAAAGGAGGTGGGGGGGGAAGGAGGTGGGGGGGGAAAGGAGGTGGGGGGGGAAAGGAGGTGGGGGGGGAAGGAGGTGGGGGGGAAAGGAGGTGGGGGGGGAGAAAGGAGGTGGGGGGGGGAAGGAGGTGGGGGGGGGGAAGGAGGTGGGGGGGGGAAGGAGGTGGGGGGGGGAAGGAGGTGGGGGGGGGAAGGAGGTGGGGGGGAAGGAGGTGGGGGGGGGAAAGGAGGTGGGGGGGGGAAAGGAGGTGGGGGGGGAAGGAGGTGGGGGGGGGAAGGAGGTGGGGGGGGGAAAGGAGGTGGGGGGGGAAGGAGGTGGGGGGGGGAAAGGAGGTGGGGGGGAAAGGAGGTGGGGGGGGGAAAGGAGGTGGGGGGGGGAAAGGAGGTGGGGGGGGGAAAGGAGATGGGGGGGAGAAAGGAGATGGGGGGGGGAGAAAGGAGATAGAAACATAGAAAATAGGTGCAGGAGTAGGCCATTCGGCCCTTCTAGCCTGCACCGCCATTCAATGAATTCATGGCTGAACATTCAACTTCAGTACCCCATTCCTGCTTTCTCGCCATACCCCTTGATCCCCCTAGTAGTAAGGACCTCATCTAACTCCTTTTTGAATATATTTAGTGAAATGGCCTCAACAACTTTCTGTGTTAGAGAATTCCACAGGTTCACCACTCTCTGGGTGAAGAAGTTCCTCCGCATCTCAGTCCTAAATGGCTTACCCCTTATCCTTAAGACTGTGACCTCTGGTTCTGGACTTCCCCAACATTGGGAACATTCTTCCTGCATCTAACCTGTCTAACCCCGTCAGAATTTTAAACGTTTCTATGAGGTCCCCTCTCATTCTTCTGAACTCCAGTGAATACAAGCCAGTTGATCCAGTCTTTCTTGATAGGTCAGTCCCGCCATCCCGGGAATCAGTCTGGTGAACCTTTGCTGCACTCCCTCAATAGCAAGAATGTCCTTCCTCAGGTTAGGAGACCAAAACTGTACACAATACTCCAGGTGTGGCCTCACCAAGGCCCTGTACAACTGTAGCAACACCTCCCTGCCCCTGTACTCAAATCCCCTCGCTATGAGGGCCAACATGCCATTTGCTTTCTTAACCGCCTGCTGCACCTGCATGCCAACCTTCAATGACTGATGTACCACGACACCCAGGTCTCTTTGCACCTCCCCTTTTCCTAATCTGTCACCATTCAGATAATAGTCTGTCTCTCTGTTTTTACCACCAAAGTGGATAACCTCACATGGGGGGGGGGGGGGAGGAAAGGAGATGGGGGGGAGAAAGGAGATGGGGGGGGGGGGGAGAAAGGAGATGGGGGGGGAAAGAAAGGAGATGGGGGGGGGGGGGAGAAAGGAGATGGCGGGGGGAGAAAGGAGATGGGGAGGGGGGGGGAAGAGAAAGGAGATGGGGGGGGGGAAGAGAAAGGAGATGGGGGGGGGGAAGAGAAAGGAGATGGGGGGGAGGAGAAAGGAGATGGGGGGGAAAGGAGATGGGGGGGAAAGGAGATGTGGGGGGGAAAGGAGATGGGGGGGAAAGGAGATGGGGGGAAAGGAGATGGGGGGAAAGGAGATGGGGGGAAAGGAGATGGGGGGAAAGGAGATGGGGGGAAAGGAGATGGGGGGAAAGGAGATGGGGGGAAAGGAGATGGGGGGAAAGGAGATGGGGGGAAAGGAGATGGGGGGGAAAGGAGATGGGGGGGAAAGGAGATGGGGGGGAAAGGAGATGGGGGGGAAAGGAGATGGGGGGGAAAGGAGATGGGGGGGAAAGGAGATGGGGGGGAAAGGAGATGGGGGGGGAGGGGAAAGGAGATGGGGGGGGAGGGGAAAGGAGATGGGGGGGGAGGGGAAAGGAGATGGGGGGGGAGGGGAAAGGAGATGGGGGGGGAGGGGAAAGGAGATGGGGGGGGAGGGGAAAGGAGATGGGGGGGGAGGGGAAAGGAGATGGGGGGGGAGGGGGAAAGGAGATGGGGGGGGGGGGGGAAGGAGAAGGGGCTGGGCCCGAGACTTTGGGCAGGGCCCGTCCCCAGCACCAGATTTACAGGTAGGTGGCGTAGGGTTGGGTCGGGGGGAGTGCGGATCGGAGGGGGGTGGTGGGAGGGAGGTTCGGTTCGGTTCGGGGGGAGGGAGGGAGAGGGAGGTCATGTCGGGTCCAGTCGGGGGGGGGGGGGGGACGGGGGGGGAAGCGGAAGTCGGGTCGGTGTCGGGTCCGGTCCGGAGGCGGAAGGCGTGGAAGCGTGAGTCGGGTCGGGTCCAGTCCGGAGGGTCGGGTCGGGTCCGGTCCGGGGGCAGGGGGGGAAGCGGGAGTCGGGTCCGGTCTGGAGGCAGGGGGCGGGAAGCAGGTGTCGAGTCGGGTCGGGAGGAAGCAGGAGCTGGCCGTGGGAGGAGCCTTATTCACGCAGCCCCAGTGAGGCCATTGGGCCAGGGCTAGTGGCTGCGTGCTTCGGGCCCCTCCCACACAGTTTCGGGCGCCTGGAGCTACTGCACATGCGTGCCCACTGTCGCGCGCATGTGCAGAGGTCCCGGCACTGTTTTCAGCGCAGGGACCTGGCTCCGCCCCCTACAGCTCCTGCTGCGCTGCGCCGAGCTGCAAACGACCTGCAGGGAGCTGGAGAATCTGTAAGTTTTTTTTCGGCGCACTTTGTGGCGCGAAAAACGGGCGTCCAGGTCGGGACTGCGCCGTTCTAGGCGCGGCTCGAAACTTGGGCCCATGAATAGTAAAAATTCTCTTGGTTTTCTTAAAAATGTTCAGACAACCATTAAAGCTTTTTTTTACAAAAACACACCATCGGGAAAATCACAGAGGTAAATTATGGGGATTGGAGGGGGGCGGGCAAGAGGTAAAATTGCAGGAAGGATGGAATTCATTTGAATTGGTTGGGGGCTAAAAGATTGTGTTAGAATGTAGAAAGTACCATTGGGCGGTATTTAAATTAGTTAAGAAAGGAGATACCATAAGCTCATACTATGTGAAGTCCCACCAGAACTTCAAAGCTAATGATTTACTTCGGGTGAACCACAAAAGGCATGCACATAATTCCTTGAAATGTTTTTATATTAATGTTCAATTGGAAATAAAATGCTGCAATTACAGGCATACACTAAAGGATTTAGATATTAAAGGCATCTTAAAGTTGGTTGAAGTGGAAAGATGGTTGAAAGCATACAAGGACTCAAACAATAGGTTGGGTGACAAGGGATGGGGGTGTAGAATTATTAGTAAAAGAGGACATATCTGTGACTAAACAGAGCATTGGTCAGCAGAAAGGAGCTGAAATGGCTTGGGTGCAGCTGGCCCAAAGGAGGCTTGACAAAGTGGATGCAGAGAGGATGTTTCCACTGATGGGGGAGACTAGAACTAGAGGGCATGATCTTAGAATAAGGGGACGCCCATTTAAAACAGAGATGGAGAAATTTCTTCTGAGGGTTGCAAATCTGTGGAATTCGCTGCCTCAGAGAGCTGTGGAAGCTGGGACATTGAATAAATTTAAGACAGAAATAGACAGTTTCTTAAACGATAAGGGGATAAAGGGATATGGGGAGCAGGCAGGGAAGTGGAGCTGATCTTATTGAATGGCGGAGCAGGCTCGAGGGGCTGTATGGCCTACTCCTGTTCCTATTTCTTATATTCTTATACTATAGATTACCAGGCCAACAGATTCAGCAAGATAGGAAACTTTGTGA
This sequence comes from Pristiophorus japonicus, assembly GCF_044704955.1. Classification (NCBI taxonomy): domain Eukaryota; kingdom Metazoa; phylum Chordata; class Chondrichthyes; family Pristiophoridae; genus Pristiophorus; species Pristiophorus japonicus. Next base: position 261,147,197 of record NC_091982.1, on the reverse strand, counting down.
TCAACTCAGAAAAGCAGAAGTGTAGTGTTATCATGAAAGTTTTTAACCATTTGTTCATGCATTTATCTGTTGAGAGCAGCCAAGTTAAGGGTAAAGTATGAAGTAATCCAGCTCGAACTACTTTTACGGCAGCTGTGTACAATGCTGAGTGAGTCTCACACATTTGCCACAATGCTACAACCGGTTTCCGAGCTACATTCATACAAGTCTGACTGGTAGCTTCCTTGTTGGTAGATGATGTGTGGGACCAAATAAATGAGAAAAACGGAGGAAGTACGGGTGCAGCGGTTAAAATCCGGAACCCTCGGGACCGAGGCCATTCTGGATTCCAGGCTTTCGATTTGTTTTCTGACGTCACAAATCTGGAATGTCAGAAGTGGGGTGGGGGGGGGGGGGGGGGGGTGGTGGGGGAGAAGGAGGGTTCCGCCGAGGAGCTGTTCGGGCCTCCTGGGCCCCACCGAGTAGGGCGTTGGGCGGGGGCCAGCGAGGAGGCCCTGAGGTAAGGACAGCAGCGGTGAGGCGAGGTGAGGTGAGGCCCGACAGAGGCGGGGCCCCAACGGTAGGGTCAATGGGTCCGGATTTTGGAACATTTTACAGATTCCAGACGACCCTGCCACCTATCGTCCCGGAGTCCGGATTGCGGAACATTCCAGCGCTCCGGATTTTCTGGAAGAATGCCATTTTAATGATACCTGTGAAATGTGCACAAACACAAATCATGAAGGAGAGATTTTAGTGAGAAGGTCAAGAAAATGTATTCGAGAATGAAGTCAAGGATGGAAAGGCACTGCACAGATCTTTTGTAGTTTGCTCCATGCACCATTCCAGTAAACGGATTTCCAGCATGGGACCTTGGTGCCCATTATAAGTCAAATCTCAGGGTGGCTTCCATCGGCTAAGCTCTTTTCTCATCTTGGTAGACTACTAATCTTCATACATCCAAGATTAGCCAAAACAGGTCAATGCAACACATTCATTTCTAGCCACCTACAAGAAGCCATGGAGTAATACGGCAGTCTGTCATTCACCATTGTGTGCTTGTCTAAAACTAAAACGGTGGCACAATCTGAGTAACTCACCTCCTTGAGGCAGCTAAGTGGCTGGACCATGGGTTTCTCCACTGAAAAGATCAGTTTTACTTCTTTGCCCTAGTCTATGGGATGTGCACCCTCTATTCACACTCTGCCCCTCTATTCAGTACCCGAGCTGATAACTGACAAAGACTTCATCAACTTGGGATTTTTATTCAAATCATTCAGTTTGGGAGTGCACAACTGCTCAAGTTACAAGGCGGCCAATATTCAACATTTCTAACCACCCTGATACCAACTGTTTAAAAGGAACCAAAGAAATAAATACAACTGCAATTACTAGATATTGACATTAGCTTAACATTAAATAGCAAGGAAATAAATGACAATTCCCTGATTACAAGATCGATGGTGGTCACAAGTATAAAAAGAAAATCTGGGGTTGAGAATTACTCAAAGAATAGTGAGAATGAGTGGAAATGGCATGACGCAGGATACAAATTGCAAATGGCCATATCAAATGGATGTCATTCAATGGGTGCAGAGATACACATCATACAAGGTATATCCACTATACAAGATATGTGACAGCTGATGGTTTAAAAAATATATATTGCATGGGCACAACAACAACTTGCGTGTATATAGGGTGTTAGTAAAACATCCCAAGGAGCTTACAACAGGATGCAACTGAGCACTACTGTCTGAGGACAGATATCTTGTTAAATCGACAAGTAGTGATTGCTGGAAAATGGGAAAACTTGTAGAAAGTTCAATACTGTCCACGAGAGAATAGTGTGTAGCTTTGCTGCTGGTAATCCAAGTTAATGTTGAAGTGCATCAAATTATTGAGAGCAAGAGGCAGCTCTCAATGGGTAATTCAATTGAGATGCTTAGATGACCAACCCATAAGAATGAAACCCTGTTTGCTGTTTAAAAATATTCTAACATTTGACTTTTATGAAGACGTTAAAGACAGTATAATGTAGAAGAAGGGTAGTAATAACAAATGACAGCAAAATAGAATCTGAGGATAAATGGCACAAAATAACTGGCAAATTACCAAGAATAAAATTATTCACCATGTAGAATACAGAAATTATTAGCTGTGACACATAGCATATTATTTGACAAACCTACTGGAGTTTTTTGAGGATGTAACTGATAGAATAGATATAAGAGAACCAGTGGATGTAATGTATTTGGATTTTCAGCAGGCCTTTGATAAAGTCCCACATAAGAGGTTAGTGTGCAAAATTAAAGCATAAGATTGGGGGTAATGTATTGGCATGGATTGAAAATTGGTAACTGACAGAAAACAGAGTAGGAATAAACGGATCTTTATGAGGAGGATGCAAAGCCACTGCAAGGCGATTTAGATAGGTTGAGTGAGTGGGCGGATGGACGGTAGATGCAGTATAACAAGGATAAATGTGAAATTATCCACTTTGGTTGGAAAAACATAAGGACAAAGTATTATTTAAATGGTGATGGCTTGGGAAGTGTCGATGTACAGAGGGACCTGGGTGTCCTTGTACACCAGTCATTGAAAACATACAGATGCAGCAAGCAGTTAGGAAGACAAATGGTATGCTGGCCTTCATTACAAGAGGATTTGAGTACAGGAGCAAGGATGTCTTGCTGCAGTTATATAGGGCCTTGGTAAGACCGCACCTGGAGTAGTGTGTTCAGTTTTGGTCTCCTTACCCAAGAAAGGATATACTTTCCATAGAGGGAGTGCAGCAAAGGTTCACCAGACTGATTCCTGGGATGGCAGGACTGTCGTATGAGGAGAGATGGGGTCGACTAGGCCTGTATTTACTAGAGTTTAGAAGAATGAGAGGGGATCTCATTGAAACGTATAAAATTCTGACTGGGTTGGATAGATTGGGTGTGGGAAGGATGTTTCCCTGGGCTGGGAAGTCTAGAACAAAGGGTCACAGTCTCAGGATATGGGGTAGGAAATTTAGGACTGAAATGAGGATACATTTTTTCCCCACAGAGGTTGGTGAATCTGTGGAATTCTCTACCACAGAAGGCCGTGGAGGCAAAGTCACTGAATATATTTAAGAGGGAGATAGATAGATTTCTAGAAACAAAAAACATCAAGTGTATGGGGAAAAAGAAGGAATATGATGTTGAGATAGAGGATCAGCCATGATCATATTGAATGGCGGTGCAGACTCGAAGGGCCAAATGGCTACTATTTTCTATGTTTCTATTCTTACTGTACCGATTAGAAAGGGTAGAATTAAAATAAAATTTAGAGACTGAAAAAAGTTTCCTTTGAAGGTTTATGCAGTCATCCAATTAGATACTGTTGAAAAGGCTTTCATAGAATGAGTTCAGGGCCAGAACTCCCTAGATGTCATAAAAAATGGGTTTCACAAAAGAGGGGTTAAAAATCAATATTTGCCAGTAAATATCCTGGCTTTAAGCTAGGTAACCCGAAGGACTGAAACTGCTTGGAGAATTTCCCCAAAGAAATCTGCTTTGCAAATGCATCAAGCTCCAAGAGATCGAACAGTTAAAAAGGTGATTACTGTGAAACTTGTCATACCATCTATTGGAAAGCTGCAGCAAATATAAGCACCCGTTCACAGGTAACAATTCCTACTTTAAGTAACACAGGAGCTGATTTTAATGCAGCAGGAGCAATTTAACGTGACTAATTTTATCTGGAAGAGGACATTGTTAACCTGTGGAAAAACTTGATGGCTGGAAGAGCAGTTACAGCTCTTCAACTTGAGAAGCACAATTATCTCCGCCCCTGCCTCAGCTCATCCGCTGGTGAAACCCTAATCCATTCCTTTACCACTAGACTGGACTCTCCTGACTGACCTCCTACTTTCTATCCTCTGTAAACTTTGAGATGATCCAAAATAGTGCTGCTGTGTCCTAACTCGCACTAAGTCTCGCTCACCCATCACCCCTGTGCTGACTGACCTCCATTAGCTCCTGGTTAAAGCAATGCCTCGATTTTTAAAATCTCATCTATGTTTTCAAATCCCTCCTTGGTCTCACTCCTCCCTATCTCTAATCTCCTCCAGCCCTACAACCCTCCCATCTGCACTCCTCCAATTCTGGCCTCTTGACCATCCCCGATTTTTTAAATCGCTCCACCATTGGCGGCCGTGCCTTTAACTTCCAAGGCCCTAAGCTCTGGAATTCCCTCCCTACCTCTCTTTCCTCCTTTAAGACGCTCCTTAAGATCTACCTCTTTGACCGAGCTTTTGGTCATCTGCACCAATGTCTCCTTATGTGGCTCGGTGTCAAATTTAGTTTGACAACAGTCCTGTGAAGCACCTTGTGACGTCTTGCTACGTTAAAGGCGCCCTATAAATGCAAAATGAAGCTACTCCCCATCTGCATCTTAAATCAACAATGTATTGAAATTAAACATCAAAGCCATAGCACTGCCAGCTGACAAAGCCACTGCTTTGCAATGAAAACTGCTAGCTTCATCAATTGTGAACTTTAACTGAAAATGTTGACCACTAGAGATGGACTTTGATAGTTTGTAAAAGAGTTTTCCTTCTCATGGAACAGCAGGAATGTGTCTGTATCTCAAAGTATACACTGGCCTGTGTGCTGCTGAAGGCCTCTTCATTTTTCAACTCCAATTTTTTAAGATTTATTTTTATATACGAGAAGCAAAATTGAAAATCTGAATATGACTTACATAAGGCTGAGACTCCAAAGTATCTGTATTCACCACAACAGGGGGTGGGTTAGCCTTTAAAGAATGAACAAGAAGGCACAGTTAAAACATGTCAGAAATGCAATCAATAAATTATTACAGCTATTTCAATTTATAAAACCTGAAATTTAATATTGCATCGGTTTCAGCCATTCTTTCCCAATCAAAAGTGGCCAAAATAATTGTGAATTACAACATAATCCTGCCATTTCTGGCTAGGAAACAAAACAGTGCTTCAGTTTATACAAATTTCTTCATGCGAATCTCCTAGCTTTTTCCTGTTTAAATTGGAATTCTGTTCTGAATTCAATTCAAAGTGAACAAAGCACTTTGGTGTTCTAGTGCTCCGTGGCTTGTTAGGATATGGGTTTAAAAGCACATAGAAGTCACAACACAGAAACAGGTCATTTGGCCCAACTTGTCCGTGTCAGCAAATAGTTGTAATCACATTTACCCACTCTGTTCCTATCTCCCTTCAATCTCTATTCCTTCATCCACCTCCACCTATCCAGTCCAATCTTGAATGTTGACAGTTTCTGCTTCAACTGCTAACCTTGGTAGTGAATTCCACAGCCTGACATGTCTGTGTGTGAAGAAGTTTCTCCTACCCTCTGTTCTAATTCTTACATTTAATCTTTTATCTATGGACCCTCATTCTTGACCCCCCCAAAAACTGGAAACAGTCTGCTTCTATCTATCTATCCTGCCCCATCCTGTCATGATTTTAAAAATAACTGTATCGCCCCGTAATCTGCATTGTTTCGACGAAAAACAACCTGAACTTTTCAAGTCTTTCTTAATTTTTGTATTTCGTCATGCGCTGCACCCTCTCCAAAGCCTCAATATTCTTCCTACAGTGTGAAGCCCCATGCTACACACAGTGCTCGGAGAACAAGGTTTTATGTAGATGCATCATTGCCTCTTAAGCTTTATACCTCATGATAAAATCTAGAATTTTGTTCTTTTTTAAAAAAAAAAACAGCTTTATCAACACGAAGTGCTGTGTTGAATGCTCTTCGAACATGTACTCCTAAGTCCTCCTGCTCTTTCACAGCATCGGAGCATAATTAATGTTACTTTGTTTTAACCAAAATGCATCACTTCACACTTACTGACATTGAATTCTATCTGCCACTGTTTCGCCCATTCACCCATTTTAATATTATTTTGCAGTTTTCTTTGGTCTTCTAAACCATCATCTGCAAATGTTGGCACCACTCCCTCTGGATCTATATCCAAATCATTGATATGTGCAGTGAACAGAAGTGGCCCCAGAACGGACGGTCATTTAAGACTGAGATGAGGAGGAATTTCTTCACTCGGAGGTTTGTGAATCTTTGGAATTCTCTGCCCCAAAGGACTATGAATGCTGAATCGTTGAGTATATACAAGGATGAGATAGATAGATATTTGGCCTCTAGGTAAATCAAGGGATATGGAGATCGGGCAGGAAAGTGGAGTTGAAGTTGAATATCAGCCATGATCTTACTGAATGGTGGAGCAGACTCGAATGGCTGTATGGTCTACCCCTGCTCCTAATTCTTATGTTCTTAAACATTTTGTTTACTGTTGATGTTAATCTAACTGGATTTGAACCGGATTCGAGCAGAGTCCTTCAAAGGGACAGATGTAGAAGAGGGCAAGTAAACTTTGCAACATCTGTTTAGAGATCACAAAAGGCAGAGGCGAGGGAGTAAATTGCCTCTCAATATGAGAATATTTTGAGAGATGCAAGAGGGGTTGGAATAGTGAAAAAACAAAAACTCCTTGGACTGATGCATCCCTGTTGAAAAATTCAAGATAAATAATTCACCCATAGAGCCTTTTGAAGATATAAAGAGTGCTTTTTCATTTATCTGTTCTTTCATTTTGAGAAATGGGAAATTTTGTACATTAATAATTCAGTTAAATCGTCTTTGTTTCACCTATCTGGGCCAAATGTAATTAATATTTATAACCAATGTATTTACTCATTAGAATACTGCAAAAGTTACTGCAGTAAAGTTCCTCCTCCTAGTGACTGAAAAAAGGACAAAGCTGCTTGATCTGTTTAAGATCTGCATCAGAAAGAGTCCATTTGAAGGTGATATTTTTAGAATTTATTATATTCTGCAAGAAGTTTTAAAATCAATATTTATTAACCAGATAAATAATTAAATGATGTAACTCAGCAGAAATTGTGCCAATCCAACTATTGAAGTAAAACCTCCAGTTGTGGAGAGTTTTACCAAGATGGCTATTTGAGTTGCATTAGTCAGGAACTCTGATACTGTTTGCATGGACAAGAAAGCAGTCAAGCACTGGCACATGAGTAAAATGGAAATAGTCAACCCAAGCTTGATTTCATGATCACCTGCATGCAAAATTCCATTCTTATCCAGAAAAGGGGGAGAGTAAATCTTTAAACATTCCAATCCTTTCAGCATGCATAGTTTTTTTGGCGTAAGAGAATCAAGATGCTAAAGATTTAAACATTTCAAACTTAAATGAAAAGAAAATGAAAGTAATTTTCCCTTTTAAATGGTGCTCTGTGCATATTTTAGGTTGCAAAGTGCCATCAACAACTGTGTGATTTGAATGCCTGATGCTTATTTGAATCACGGGTATCCAAGCTTTTATCCTCATGAGCCACATTGGCCTGTTTCATGGAGCCCTGGGTGTCCCGTGTCCAGCTTAAATCTTTGTTTCTGTTTATTTGCACATATATCAAGTTTCTGGTACTAATGGATCATGCCGTTCAGATGTCGATTTTATCCACCAATGAGAAACAGGGCTAGAAACAATCCTTTCCAAACTTCCAGGCCCATGAAATTCAAATAGGACAAATCAGCAAATTAAAAACCTAAGTGCAATTAGTTTGAACTTCCTGGGCTTCAAAGGACAGATTGCCAGGGCATGGGAGTTGCGTTTGATTCTAGGGCTGCAGAGTAAAGTCACCCCTGATTTGAATTATTTAGATTCAAAATATACGAGTCTGAGGGGGAACAGGCCATGAAAATGCACAAATCCACGTTCTAAAACTCTGTTTCAACAGCATGGGCACGCGACATTTTTTTGGGTTGGACTCCCAACAAATTTGCTTAAGAGTTTCAAATGCTTATTCACATCTTTGCCTTCTCTATATTCTGTGACACTGGTTTGATTTGTGCAAACATTTGTGCTTTCCCATCACAGATTTCATTTGTACATTGAGTTCAATCGGTTTTCAAATAAAACTTCAAAAGAACCAGATTTTGCTTGTTGCCGCGATCAAATTACTCTTTCTGTAACACCTTTGCCTCTCATCATATTCCCGAGGTGGGCAGCCAGAACCATTGAGCAAAGTAGATGTTCAACTGAGCTTTTCATAAACTCTGGGCGCCAAGCACGATTAGTGAGATCATTAATATTTTTAATGTAATCATTAGAACAAAAGGGCCAGACAACCAGCAGGTCAACACTCTGGAGCGAAAGAGTGAAGAGTTTAACTCCAGATTGGTGCGGTGTACTTTGAGCCAAAGTTGACATGTCTCCATGGTTCCATTTGCTCACCTTAGGTACCAGTGATCTACAGAACATTATACAAGATTAAACAATGCACAAAATAAACTTAGAATATACAACAAAATCAAAACATTCAAAAAGAAAAAGAAAAAGGAACAAAACCTGTTGACTGTCAGACGCGAAGACACTGGCATCAGCAGGGACTGGCATAACAGGGATCACAGGGATTACAGGAGTAGAGGGAGGAGTAGCCTCTATCTGCTAAACAATAGCAAGGGATCAAATTTCAAGGCACACAACTGCATAGCAAAATATTTAAGCAAATCTAACTGAGCACAATAAGCATATACCAAAATCTTACTGCTTAATTTCAAACAACAAAAAAAAAGAGAAAACAGCCGATAAAATCTTGTGGGTTTTTTGGGAGGAGGAATAGGGAGAAGAAAAAATGAAATGTTAACCAGTTGTGGAAGATCCAAGTTAAAATAGTCAGTTCCCATTACAGTTCAAATAGCTACTGCCTCCAGCCATAAGAAAATCAGCTGCACTCAACCCCCAAAGGTATAACGGCATACACATGCAAGATTTTCAAATACAGTACAGCTTCTGAAATACAATATGAAATATATATCCATGTCCCAGAGTGAAATTGTAATCTAAAGCAATGAGATTTTAAATCTTATTGCATTCAAGGTGGGCGGGTGGGAAACATTCTTTATATGTGACATATTAACCAATTTAATCCAATCAGGTTTCAAATGCAATTAAAATCAAACTATTTTAAAGTTATTGGACAGTAGAAAACAATTTCCTCTGTGATGCATGTTCGATTTCAAAGATCAGATAATTAGTTTAAGTTAGGTGAGTGATTAAGTTGAGGTTTTAAAAGCTTGAAATGTCAATATAGGCTATAACAATAACATTGTAAAATTTAACATTCCCTATGCTGCCTGGTATTTGAAAAGGGCCAAAATGTAAACTTCAAACTGGATGTGGAAAATATATGAACTCTGGCAAGATATTTGATCGACATTAACATCCACAAAAATGCATCATTCATGCAGTACTGGTGTGCTTACACCAGATGTGGCTACTGCTTCTATAATATATAGCAATGACTTCAACAGCGAGGCAACAGAAATTCTCCCATCTGGTCCTACTGTTTAGTCGGTGGTAATTTTTCAATTAGCTTTAGATTGCAGGAAACATGTCCCCATTTGTGAATCTTCCTTATGGCGTTTCTTATTGTCTCTCCAGTCTTCAAACTTAACACTTTGGTGTGTGATGCAAGTACTGTGGGGATTGAGGAGTGAAAACAAGAAAGGCTGGAAAGATGGAGTTGAATCAGTTATGCATTTGATTTAAAAAATGCATCAAAAAACCTTAACCCTCTTTAAAAACAGCTAATCTAATACAGATATTAGTTTTATGACCAGCATACATCACTACAATATTTTGATTTCAATCAGTAATTTAGTTTGATGAGTATTACTTTCAGCATCTAGTGCTTCCGAAACATTTTAGAACACAGCAGCACTCAAGAATCTGAATACATTCATTGGCTGCAATTATCTCAGTGTAAGGGGTCTGTTACTAGTGGATTGCACAAATATAATACAGTAATATTAAAAAATATTAACTCCCACGTGAAATATCCAATGCAAAGAACTTCAAATATGTTTTCCTCGTATGGAATCAGTGGATATTTGGCTTCAATCAAGCAAGAAAGAATGTTGCATTTATATAGTGCCTTATCAAACTTTTCAGAAACATCCCAAAGTTCTTTACATACAATGAATTACTTCAAAGTGCAATAACTAATAATCATCATAGGCGGTCCCTCAAAACAAGGATGACTTGTTTCCACGCCAAAAAAGGATGAGTTCACAGGTGCTTCAATGAAGGACCCGAACTACATCCTCAAGGGTGGAAGATACCTGTGCGTGGATTTTTTTAATGTGTGGTGGCCGTTGCACACCAGCCACCACACGGGCTTGACAGAGCGAGGTCTTGGTCCAGTGGCAAGGATTACCCAAGACGACTGGAGACCAGCTCTGCTGCACGGACCGAGTGCGCACACATATCACAGGGTGGGCTGGCCTGTGCTGCCCCTGTGCCCTGTAGGTAAACACGACAGCCATTTTGCACACGGCAAGATACAAGAAACAACAATGAGATTAATGACTACTGGCTGAGAGAAGAATGTTGGCTAGGACACCAAGAGAACGCCCTGTTTCTCTGAGTAGTGCAATGATATCTTCTATCCGCACTTAAAAGCCAAACTAATGAAACATTATGTACTCAAACCTGGAGAAAGCCACAACTTGTTAGAGACAAGAAATTTTAGGTATGATCTTCCATAACCATCAAGTTACAGTAGATTGTTCCTTTTAGGACAAAATACTTTGTACATTTATAACATATCCAGTTCGACATAATATGACATTCCCTTATCTGAAAGGAACTGCCTTACACTTGCACTACAATTTTATCAGTCTTACTAATCTGATTTGATTAGGTTGATTAAATTCCAGCCTTATTTTACAGCATTCAAATAGGCAGCTGCAGAACAATACAAAGCACAAATGAGCAGATGGCCAATATACCTGTAGGGAACTATAGTTGTCTTAGGATAAAAGCATCAACCAAGAACCTTTCTCTCAGCACGTTGAACTAATTAGGAACAATGACCTTTTTATAAAGGCACTGTAAATAAAACTAAAATCTAAATGAAACAAGTAAATGTAACAGAAGGTATTATAAACATATGTACTGCAATATTGTATAAGGATGGAGTGAACATAAAATCTAGATAGGAGTTCCCTGGCTGGGACTAACATTTGTCTCAATCCATTTGATAGGAAGCAATTAAAATACGAATGGTTTCGGACAGTCAAGTTTTCAAACAACAGAAATGCCGTATTTTGCACCAAATCATTTCAGTGAATTAACTCCTCGAATGAATGTTGCACAACTCATTCATTTTATTCTACACTTCCCGACAAACAGCCACCACACATACAACTAATGTAAGTTTTACATAACTCATTCCATCAGTAAGATAGCATTACAAAATCTACAAATAAAATAGATGTTACCCTTTATAAAGTTTTAAATAACTCCAGTTCACTATTGAGTTAGTTTTTTTTGCAATTATGATGTTGGGGGGGTGGGGGGAGGGGGGGTGCGCGACGGGCAGGGGCTAAGGGAATGCAACAATACATATCCTCCCAGGTTGCACGTAATGCTTGGTCACCGAGAGCTGCTTAGAGAAGGGCAACAGAGTGGGAGGTCTTCCTCTCATGTGGTTCCACTGACCTAAAAGTATTAACAATTTGTATTTATATAACACCTTTAACGTAGTGAAATGTCCCAAGGTGCTTCACAAGTGTATTATGAGATAAAACATTTAACACCGAGCAGCATAAGTAGAAATTAGCACAGGTGACCAAAAGCTTGATCAAAGAGATAGGTTTTAAGGAGCGTCTTGAAGGAGGAAAGAGAGAGATAGATAGAGAGGCAGAGAGGTTTAGGCAGGGAGTTCCAGAGCTTGGGGGCCTAGACAACAGAAGGTTGAGCGATTATAATCAGGGATGCTCAGGAGGGAAGAATTAGGGGGGGGGGCGCAGATATCTCAGGGGGGGGGGGGGGTTTGTGGGGCTGGAGGAGATTTCAGAGATAGAGAGGGGCGAGGCCATGCAGGGATTTGAAAATAAGGATGAGAATTTTGAAATCGAGGCATTGCTTAACCAGAAGCCAATGTAGGTCCATGAGCACAGAGGTGATGGCTGAGCGGGACTTGGTACGAGTTAGGACACCGGCAGCCGAGTTTTGGATCACCTCTAGTTTACGTAGGGTAGAATGTGGGAGGCCAGCCAGGAGTGCGTTGGAAGTCAAGTCTAGAGGTAACAAAGGCACAGATGTGCTGAGGCAAGGGCGGAGACGGACGATGTTGCAGAGGTGAAAATAAGCAGTCTTAATTATAGAAACATAGAAAATAGTCTGCACCACCATTCAATACGATCATGGCTGATCGTCTCTCAAAACACCATATTCCTGCTTTTTTCCCCATACCCCTTGATATCTTTCGTGTCTCGAAATCTATCTATCTCCCTCTTAAATATATTCAGTGACTTGGCCTCCACAGCCTTCTGTGGTAGAGAATTCCACTGGTTCACCATCCTCAGTGAAACAATGCATCCTCATCTCAGTCCGAAATCTCCTACCCCATATCCTGAGACTGTGACCCTTTGTTCTAGACTTCTCAGCCAGGGGGAACATCCTCCTCGCATCCAGTCTATCCAACCCAGTCAGAATTTTATACGTTTCAATGAGATCCCCTCTCATTTCTTCTGAACTCTAGTGAATACAGGCCTAGTCGACCCAATCTCTCCTCAAACGACAATCCTGCCATCCCAGGAATCAGTCTGGTAAACCTTTGCTGCATTCCCTCTATGGCAAGTATATCCTCTCTTAGGGAAGGAGACCAATACTGCACACAATACTCCAGGTGCGGTCTTACCAAGGCCCTGTATAACTGTAGTAAGACATCCTTGCTCCTGTACTCAAATCCTCTTGCAATGAAGGCCAACATACTATTTGCCTTCCTAACTGCTTGTTGCACCTGCATGTTTGCTTTCAGTGACAGGTCCCTTTGTACATCGACACTTCCCAAGCCATCACCACTTAAATAATAAATGTCATTATGTTTTTCCTACCAAAGTGGAAAACTTCACATTTATCCACGTTATACTTCATCTACCATGTGTTTGCCCACTCACTAGCCCCAAGTTTCCACATGATTTGCTCCTGATTTTTAGGAGCAACCGGTGTAGAACGGAGTATCTTAGAAATCGGAATTCTCCACATTTAGTTTGCTCCAGTTCTCGCCAGGTAGAACAGTTTCACTTTGGAACAGAATTTTTTTTTCAAAAGGGGGCGTGTCCGGCCACTTACGCCTGATTTCAAAGTTTCGTGAGTGAAAACTTACTCCAAACTAACTTAGAATGGAGTAAGTGAAGATTTTTGTACGCTCGAAAAAACCTTGTCTACACTTTAGAAAATCAGGCGTAGGTTACAAATTAGCCGTAGGGAACGAGGTGGGGGGGGAGGGGGGGGGGGAAGGGAAGTCATTAAATTCTACAATCAATCCTTAGTTATACTTATACAAATATTATACAAATAAATCCAACCTGAATAAAAATTTATAAGCAAAGAAAAGATTAAATTAACCATGTTCCTACCTGTGTGAAAGTGCTTCAGGCAGGCCTTTCATGTTGGAGACAGGCGGCGGTGTGGCGTCAGTGTCTCGACGGCAGTGGCAGCAAGCTTCGAGCTGAGCTGCAGTGCTTGAGGCAGGCCTTCATTCTCTTCGTGGCTGGCCGCGAAGAAGCAGCACCAGACGATCCGAGGCCATTCGGCCATGAGATATCAGCGGCGTCAGTGGCTGGCCGGCAGCCGAAGAATCAGCGGACCGATGTGAGGCCATTCGGCCATGAGATATCAGCGGCGTCAGTGGCTGGCCGGCAGCCGAAGAATCAACGCAGGACACACGCAGCTCATTAAGGTTCTTGAGGCCATTCGGCCACGCTTTAGGGGCGGCGTCAGTGGCTGGCTGGCAGCCAAAGAATCAGCAGCGGACGGACGTGAGGCCATTCGGCCATAGGATATCAGCGGCGTCAGTGGCTGGCCGGCAGCCGAAGATACAGCAGCAGCCTTCGAGCTGTGAGGGGGACTGAGGCCATTTGGACAGGGAGAGGCAGCCACATCGACAGTTTTATATTTAAATTTGCAGAATGGGTGCTGCATTGTCAACACCACGTATTATTGCAAAGTTGAATTGGCACTCTTATTTCTCCAAACACACAGTCCTTAATTTGCATGAACAAATGCAGCACTGGTTCTGCAAGTTTAGCAGTGAAAAGCTGAACTCACTGATTTCAGCAGTGCTGCTAAAAGCACTCCCTCACACACAGAAATATCAAAAAAAATTAAATTACAAGCCTTTGCAGGGGTCCAAGAAACAAATCTTCACTTTTTCTGCAGTATTTTTAAAAATGGCCGCGTGCCAATGTTTGTGTGAGACTGCGCGTGCGCGCACGCTCCAACGTGCACGCGCAGGGTTGCCGGCGCCACGAAGGCTAATTTAAATTGTACCCGCCCCCTGCTACTTAGAAAATCGGTGCGAGTGTTAGGCTCCGCCCCTGCTGCGAAGAGCGCGCCGCGCCGAGCAGACATCGAGCTCCATATCGGATTTTTTTTTAGGCGCCGTTTTCGGCGCGAAAAACAGGCGCCCAGCTCGGAGGTGCGCCGTTTTTGCCGCGGCACGAAACTTGGGGCCACTCTACCTATCTAAATCACCTTGCAGCGTCTTTGCATCCTCCTCACAACCCCATCTAGCTTTGTGTCGTCAGCAAACTTGGAAATATTACATTTAGTCCCCTCATCCAAATCATTTATATATATTGTGAATAGCTGGGGCCCAAGCATTGATCTCTGTGGTACCCCACTAGTCACTGCCTGCCACCCCAAAAAAGACCGGTTTATTCCTACTCTGTTTTCTGTCAGTTACCAATTTTCAATCCATGCCAATACATTACCCCCAATCTTATGCTTTAATTTTGCACACTAACCTCTTATGTGGGTCTTTATCAAAGGCCTTCTGAAAATCCAAATACACTACATCCACTGGTTCTCCCTTATCTATTCTATCAGTTACATCCTCAAAAAACTCCAGTAGGTTTGTCAAATATGATTTTCCTTTCATAAATCCATGTTGACTTTGTCTCATCCCGTTGATATGATCTAAGTGTGCCATTATCAAATCCTTTATAATAGACTCTAGCATTTTCCCTACTACTGATGTTAGGCTGACCGGTCTGTCGTTCCCGGTTTTCTCTCTCCCTCCTTTTTTAAATAGTGGGGTTACATTTGCCACCCTCCAATCTGCAGGGACTGTTCCATAATCTATAGAATTTTGGAAGATGACAACCAATGCATTTGTTATTTCCATGGCTACCTCTTTTAGTACTCTGGGACACAGATCAGGCCCTGGGGATTTATCGACCTACAGTCCATTAGTTTCTCCAGCACTATTTTCTTACTAATAATCATTTCTTTTCATTCCTCTTGCTCACTAGACCCTTGGTTCCCTAGCATTTCTGGGACGCTATTTGTGTCCTCTTCCATGAAGACAGAACCAAAGTATTTGTTTAATTGTTCTGCCATTTCCTTGCTCCCCATTATAAATTCTCCCATTTCTGTCTGTAAAGGACCTACACTTGTCTTCACTAATCTTTTTCTTCTTACATGCTTGTAGAAACTTTTGCAGTCGGTTTTTATGTTCCTTATGCTGCGGATATGTGGATATGTGGTCAAAAGCTAATTTCAAGGTCAAATATAACATCAAGGTTGCTATCAGTGTGGTTCATCCTTAGACAGAAGTTGAATAGAAAAGTTGGAGTCAGTAGCTAGGGAATGGAGTTTGTGGTGGGGACTGAAAATAATGGTTTCAGTATTCCCAATATTCAATTATAGAAAATTTCTGCTCATCCAGAACTGGATGTCGGACGAGCTGTTTGACAATTGAGAGACCGGGGAGGGGTTGAGAGAAGCAGTAGTGAGGTAGAGCTGGATGTCAAGTGGGAACAGACCCTGTGTATTGAATGATGTCACCAAGGGGTAACATGTCGATGAGAAAAAGGAGGTGGCCAAGGATAGATCCTTGGGGAACACCAGAGGTAACGATATGGGAGTGGGAAGAGAAGCCATAGCAGGTGATTCTCTGGCTACGATTAGATAGATAAGAATGGAACCAGGCGAGTGCAGCCCCACCCAGCTGGAAGACGGTGGAAAGGCGCTGGAGAGGAGAGAGTGGTCGACCGTGTCAAAGGCTGAAGAAAGTCAAGAAGGACGAGGAGGCATAGTTTGTCTTTGTCACAGTCACAAAGGATGTTATTTCTGACCTTGATGAGAGCCGCTTCAGTACTGTGGCAGGCGCGGAAACCGGACTGGAGGGATTCAAACATGGAATTGTGGAAAAGATGGGCACAGATTTAGGAGGCAATATGTTCAAAGACTCGAGAGAAAAGGGAGGTTGGAGATGGGCCAGTAATTTGCAAGGACGAAGGGGTTGAGGGTTGGTTTTTGGAGGAAAAGGGTGATGACGGCAGATTTGAGGGAGAGGACAGAGAACCGTTAACAATGTCAACTAACATGGGAGCCAGAAAAGGAAGTTGGGTGGTCAGCAGTTTAGTGGGAATAGGGGGTCAAAGGAGCTGGAAGTAGGTCACATGGACGTGGTGAACTCAAAGGTCATGAGGAGAAATGGAAAAAAAAATGGAGAAAGACATGAGGTCAGGGTTAGGGCAGGGGGGATCCTTAGAGGAAGTTTGCCCCGGTGAGCTCGGGGAAGGAAGGGACGAGGCAGAGGTGGCCGAATGGACAGCCTCAATCTTAGAGACAAAGAAATCCATGAGCTCCTCACACTTATTGTTGGAGATGATACAAAGGAGCAAGTTGTGAGGAGAACACAAATAATCTGCAAAGGGATATAGACAGGCTAAGTGAGTGGGCAAACATTTGGCAAATGGAGTATAACATGGGAAAATGGGAGGTTATCCACTTGAGCAGGAAAAATAAAAAGTTGTTTATTTAAAGAGAAAGAAATTGCAAAGTGCTGCAGTACAGAGGGACCGGGGGGTCCTTGTGCATGAAACACAAAAAGTTAGTATGCAGGTACAGCAAGTAATCAGGAAGGCAGATGGAATGTCGGCCTTTCTTACAAAGGGGATGTATAAAAGCAAGGAAATCCTGCTACAACTGTACCAGAGTACTGCGTACAGTTTTGGTCTCCTTATTTGAGGGAGGATATACCTGCATTGGAGGCAGTCAGAGAAGGATCACGAGGTTGATTCCTGAGATGAAGGGGTTGACTCATGAAGAAAGGTTGAGCAGGTTGGGCCTATACTCATTGGAGGTCAGAAGAATGAGAGGAATCTTACTGAAACATATAAGATACTGAGGGAGCTCAACAAGGTAGATGCAGGGAGGATGTTTCTACTCATGGAGGAATCTAGAAGTAGGGGGCATAGTTTCAGAATAAGGGGCCACCCACTTTGAACTGAGATTGGGAGAAATTTCTTCTGAGGGTAGTAAATCTGTGGAATTCTCTGCCCCAGAGAGCTGTGAAGGCTGGATCATTGAATATATTTAAGGTGGAGATAGACAGATTTTGGAGTGATCAGGGAGTCAAGAGTTATGGGGAGTGGGCAGAGAAGTGGAGTTGAGCCCAAGATCAGATCAGCCGTGATTTTATTAAATGGCGGAGCAGGCTCGAGGGGCCAAATGGCCTACTCCTGCTCCTTTTTCTTATGTTCTTACATGAGGGTGGAGACTGGGAAGAGGGGTTTAAAAAGACGGTTAGCAGTGAAGAATAGAAGTCGGGGTTTATTGTTACGTTCCAGAATGATTCTGGAATAGTGAGCAATTTTGGCAGATGAGAATTAAAGCCAATAATTGACAGCAATGTAGGAATTTTTTTTAATGATAAAACAATGCATCAGTTCTCTTACATCATAAAATCCAACATACCTCGAATGTCCTGGGCCATCTCTGTAGCCCTACTTCCCATGTTCAACAGCACTGGAAAGCAGGGCTCGTGCAATAGTAGAAAAGCCAATTCAAAAAAATATTTTTCTATGTTACAAAATGATGCCCTATCTTCAATCAAAAACAAGGCACTAAAATTAATCCAATCACATGGACCAGACAATGTTCATAAACTACTTTACATTCAACAGTTCAAAGCTCAATTTTTTTGTTTAAATGAATGGCGTTTAAATGAAAGTAACAGCTTCAGAGGGTAAATAAAACAAAATGTTAAAACATTACTGTAGCTCGATGTAGTCTCTTTTGTGTTACTTTGTTCCTAGCAAGGAAGGTAAAGCCAAATATTGGGGACCCTGCAATGTCTAGACACAATAAGAGAAAAATATATAAAAATGTCACTCCACTAAACAGAAATAAAACTTCTCCCTCTCTTCTCACGTCATCTAAGAGAGACAGACAGAAAGCGCACATATCGCTTTCACTTGGGAAGGGGAGAGATATCCCCATCCTGGAGAAAGGGAGTCAACCAAAGATTAACATTAGACCAGTCAGCATCAGGCCAATACGAGATGAAACAGGAAAGATGAGACAAGTAAAATTAAGTTTCAAGATTTTTTACAATATCAATTCTAACGTAGTTTAACGCTCAAAACAATGGGATTGAAATCATGTCAGCAGCTGGCCAATGGAAAGCCCATGATCAAACACTGCTCCAACAATAGGGAATGTCTCTGCCCAGCTTGGTAATCCTAAAACGTCCCACTTTCACGGTCTAATCAAACCTACTATCTAAACATCCGATGTTAATTCTGATAAGTAGCCAGAAACACAAACGTTCAGTCTTCCTACAAGCCTAGTCAACATTCAAGTCTTGTTGCGATGGACAACACTGTTGCCCAATTACCTCAGCTCTGCAAAGTATACAGGCACGGCTGGTCTCGGAACATTTTTCTCTGCCAAATAACTTGTTTTCAATAAAATGTACCAATTTCACTGATTAAAAAACAAAATACTATTTCAAAACACATCATTGCATCTCCCCCCCCCCCCCCATTTTATCGTATAGCCCAATTCAGGAACCAGTGGCCTGTTCACTCTCTTGGGCACAAGGGAGAGAGAACAGGCAAGACTTTAAAAAAATATATAAATGGTGCACCTTTTTGGGGGGGCGGGGGGGGGGGGGAGAAAAGAGGGAAGGGAAAATAAATAGGAAAGAATGTTATTCCTTTCTTGGGACACAGAACTTTGTTTCAATAACCAGGGAAAACAGAGTACTAAGCTAATTTTAAAAAAAAATCATATCGCGTTTGTCTGACTGAAACATTTACAATATTTAGACTCAGTACAAAAAGCAGCATCTCCCTTTGGCAAAATACTGCTGGGTCCCCTTGGGTTTTAGATCACAAAATGCTGTATAAAAAGCATCCCAAACCAAAGACCTACTTACAAAATCAAGTGTTTTAACAATTCACTTAGCTCATGAGTGACCGACAGCATAAGTTTTGAAACTGGATTGTTGAACCCTAGGGAGTCAATAAGAGGGTCCCAGCAGGCTCCCGATGCCGTGAGATTTCCGTCCAGCCATCAGATTTGTGTTTTATGTACTTACTAGTTTTGTTGTTGCATGTTAATAAAACAAAGTTTCTTTTGGGTAGGTAATATCATTTGACAATTAGAATTACAGGGATCTCTGGGATAGTGCCAATAATTTGAGGATGTTACCCCACACAGCAAATCTTGAGAACCACCTCACCATGTGTTACCAGTATCAGCTTCAAAATGTGCAAAATTTATTAATGGATTTAAGTCCTTCTTTACTGAAATCCTGATCTGAGCCAGTAAAGGAGGAATACACTTAGTTGAGGTTGCAGGGCAGGGGGAGGGAAACAGGAAGGAGGGAAAAATCAGAAGCAAGAGTCAAGCATGGGCAGTCTTTGGTACTTCCTGACAGCTGGATAAAGGGCACTGGCAGCAGAATGAAGGGGGAGGCCATGCACCTGCCCTCTTAGTTTCAGGCATCAGGCCAGTCAGACAAAATAAGTAGCAAGGCTGCAAAAAAAGATAAACTTCCCCAAATAATAAAGTTTTAAAATATTAGCTTTGCTGCAAACTACACAATAAAAAGCTGTGCTTCCAAGTGAATAAGTCAAGAATTCAACACAGCTTCTAGGTATTGAACACTGGACTCAAAACCAAAACACACTCCTATAATTAGAATTGATCGACTCCATTGATCAGGGAGCAATGGTTATTCCACGGTCTGCACTGTTGTGTGTGTACATACTAAAACTGTACTGACATTACCACAAAGTACAGCAAACAGTTCCACAGACACTGACCTGATCAAAAGAACGCGTTGACCATGAGCTGTCTGACCACCAGTCGCTAGTCGCTTTCAATTTGGCAGTACTTTTAGTAGGGCTTTTCTTAACACTGTCACGCAGGTTTGTAAACTTGCCTCTGTGTTTAGTCGAGGACACAGGGAGAGTCGCAGAGGTGTAGTACTTGTGTGTAGTCAAGTGCTGCTGTTGAGGCTCCAGATATTGCTGTCTCGGATTCACTTGCAACCTTGGGTTACTTGAAAAATGAACTAATCTCCCCAGTTCACAACCTTCTGGCACACCACAAGAGTATTCGTGTTTGTAACAGTAAGTCGTCATTTTGCAGCTCGAGGAGAGAGAAATAAACTATTTTGTGGAACAAAAAAAAAATTCTTCCCGTCTTGCCAGGTCAGGCAGAAAATAAATCAAAATATTGCAACGTTGGAGCATTTATCAGAGGAGTACACTGCGAGGAAAAGCAGAGAAGCAGAATCTGATCCTAGCCAGTAACTCTCTCCAATTAATGAGCACCAATGGGCACTGCACATGACAGCCCTCTTTTTCCAGGCATGAATAATCAATGCGCAGCACAGATTTTTTATGTGGGTGGCAAAGGTCACCTTGCATATATATTCCTGACACATTTTAACATGCAACCATCCCACAAGAAACTTACACTTATCACCATTGCCACCCCCATCCACGAGAAAAAAATCTTGCTGTTAAAGGTGCTGCAGTTATAGAATTGTTGGCTTTTAAACCAAGCATTGTATTTTACACCCTTTTAAAAATGAAAATTCCCCAATTATAAACAGCACATTTCGAAGGAAGCCTTGGGATTTATTGTGAGTTATGGGAAACTATTTAATTCAGTCTTCACAGATTGAATGGAGCAGAGAAATAAGAGCATTGAAATAGACCGCAGTCCTTTGCAGTTTTACATTCCCCAATTCTATAGTTAAAACTGTATAACCCCCCCCACCCCCAATTCAATCAATAATCTAAATACACAATTAAAATTCTCCAATTCACTGTGCAGTAATATGCCAAATATGAAGCATAGAATCTTGATATTGTTAGTCTCATGTGCAATGAAGATAATATGAATATATAGTTACATCAAGAGTTAGATACATCTCATTGAATAGTCACAATAAAGTAACTACAGTATTTTGTTAAAATTCTGCAGAACATACACAATATCACAGCTCTAAAACAAAGCATCAGCAGCTACATCGGGGAGTTCGAATAATGGAGAGTCAGCTGGTACGGGCAGTTTAGAGATGAACCGAAACTGACAACAATCCCCACTAATCACCATGGAGCTGCCACAGCTCATCTTGCTTGGTACATAGATGTAATCAGAGGCAACAGTAGCCGCACTCTAATACAATATTCAAAGCAGTATGAGCCAGGAGGAGGAGAGGATAAAAAGCCAAAGTGGTCCAGACTCTGCCAGCAGCTTACAGAATTTTCCACAGTTTTGTGACGGATAACAGCAACATGCAAGTGGAAGCAGATATGCGGATGTGGAATAACGCCAAGACTCAAAAAGCAATCCCTATAATATGGGCTCAGTTTATTTCCTAGTAATCTGCTATTTAGAACAAAAAGCTGAACACTTTAGTACTCAGTGATATTCAGGTCCCAAATGATCCTTTCATAATCATGAGATGACCTCTAGCCACTCAGCATCTTTGTCATAAAATGGCGAGAGAAGTGAATTATTTTCAAAATGGAAAGAATGATAAACAGATGACCGTGAATTTAGACAACACCACAGTCTGGTCCTGCCATCAGTTGTTCCATTGATAATATACTTGTTTGTAGTAGTTTCACAGTTTGTGTCAAGGTTCTTGCTGAATTTGAAAATAAAGTAGAAAAGTGAAATATAATGTGACTCATTGAGGGGCTACCCAACTATCAAAAATCTTACAGCTTCATGAAGAAGAAAACGATTAATGCCATCATTACAGAGCTAGCATTCAATATCATGCAGCTTGAGGAATAAACTTTCTGTATGTAAAATTAATCATATCCATACAGATAGATTACTTCATTTCAATTCACGGAAGAAAACTGCATAATTGCCATGTGAGAGATTTGGGTAACTTCACACTTGTGAAATAATTTGCAACTACCAAACATTCTTAATATTTCAAACCAGTATGTCTGTTCCTGGATAGGCCGAGTTTGAATTGGAATAACAGGATTTCCTGCAGTAGTTGTTCAGCTGAATTTTAAATACATGATTGCACACATAGTAAGTTCTCTTTCTCTCCCTTTAAGGTCTTCCCTAGTTAAGGAGGTGGGCTTATTGCTTCATTCTGTAGCTGAACAACTCTGGTTGGACGTATTCCTGGAGGTTTCATCACATGACCTGCTTTATCCAGCCACCCCACCCCCACACTCCCACACCCAACACGGCCATCCTCACAGTGCGCTGCCTTCCCATGCCAACTGGGAAATAAACAGACTCTTGGGGCTCAAGTTTCGGCCCCAGTTGCTCCTATTTTTTTGGAGCAACTAGTTTAGAATGGAGCATCTTAGAAATTGCAATTCTCGGCATTTAGTTTGCTCCAGTTCCAGTG